>NC_133586.1:5647684-5947684 GCF_964106895.1 Numenius arquata | reverse complement strand
ATCTGCTGTAATCCTGCAGGAGAGTTCATGATAGAGCCTGAGCATATCAAGCCAAAAAAAATGTTTAGATTACCTCTCACACAGATCTTTTTTTCTAAAGTGATTTACCCCTGGGTTTCACAGTTACTCCCAGGGCAGGGCATCCTGAAGGAATATCGAAAGTAACAGACTCCACAGCCATATAATTTCCTTGAGATATTACCAAAGAAAATCCAACCTTGTAAAAAAACTAAAGAACTTAAGTGGCACACAAGTGGTCTGGGCCCTTTTCAGTGGTAAAAGTTTTGCAAGATTTGAAAAACAAACAAACAAAAACAAACAAACAAACAAAAAAAAAAGATAAAAAGAAAAAGTTGTTCTATGAGCAGCGGAACGAACGGTGCCAATTTTTCTCAAGCATGTCCTACGTATTGCCTAAACCACCAGGACAAAATACTCTGTGCTGCCTCCCTCTCCTTACCATCGCTTCAGAGACCCTTCTCACATCACCTCCTTGTTCAGCTCAGTGAAGGGCCAAACACACTACGGCTGGTTCAGATCGACCTGTAAACAGCGGGATCTGTATGTCTGCGCTGCCTGAGATGTCTTTTCTTCCAACAGGAAAACTCCCCTCCACCCGCTGCCAGTTCTCCGAAAGCATTTTAGTGTCATAATGCTAATAAACACCTCTACTCTTGTGCCAAATTTTCTGAAACTAACCAGCAAGTTCAAAACTTATGGGGGAGAGACTGACAGATGGATGGACAGAGTCAACGATACGTTACTAAATATTAACAGGTTCTTCCCCAATGCCATTTTAGCTTAATTACTCATATCAGCACCTTCTCAACTAAACAGATGAGTTGCATCATGGCCAAAAGATCATGAAATAGGACCCTTGTTGAGCCAATAAGGGGAAATGGGTAAAGGAGTTCATGACCTTCAATTTGAATCAATCTTTACCAGCTTTTTAAATTCAAACAACCATTAAAAGTAATTCCAAACAGATTCTATCTGCCATAATAGTGACTAGCATGCCCAAGAGATGGTATTTAAAGTACCCAGTCAGTAAATTTCATAGTGTTTTATAAATCAGTATAAACACTGTGAATTACTTCTGAAAGCAAACTTGGCCTCCTGCAAATTCTGGGACCAATTCTGAAAACACAGAAACGTTTCTGCCCGCTTACATCAGCCCGGCAGCAAGGTGAATCTAAATGCCTGGAAATATTTACTTTTATAAACCCCATTGAAAAGTAATTCAGTGAAACTACAGAGGGGAAGAGGAAATGGCTATCAAACTACATTCATTCCATCATGGAATAAGGGGTGCCTGTCTTTGCCAGTCCCTCAATGTGGTGACAGAAGAAAAATATCTATTCTCACCATGCCAGGAGCAAACAGTAGGAGATGGGAATGTGAGGGGTGCTCTGAAGAAGGCAAAAGGGAGAAGAGGTCCATTGGGATGGATAAAGTCAAGAGTCCAGCCAAACAAAGCGACAAACGTTCATCCAGTTCACATCAAAAAAGACATAAGGCTTGTAACATATTGACAAATCGCTCACCAAACCAAAGTACGAGTTGCAACTTGAAAATCTAAAGCATGCAAACACTTGCAAAATAGACCCTACAGCACTAATTCCAACCCCAGTAAGCCAGCTAGGATAGTACTCCTTTGCATGGAGCACAGATAGCTTATTTCTGAGAAACCATCTTCCAAAGCAAAAATGCAGAGGTTTTTCCCAGCTCTATTAAGGAAACATGCCAGTTTCAGGCTTCCAACAGGGAAAGGGAATAATAAAAAAAAAGAGTTTATAAATTATGAAAAGCGAGTTGACAGTGTGTCCTTATAAATATGAAGATTACCTATGCTACCCTCATGAATCTGAAAAGTCACAGTTTAAAAAAATGGTAAAAACTACAGATTCAGCAAACTGAAAAATAATGGGCAGGTTTTGCTGACCAGGGAATAGTCTGCAATTTAGTTCTTTTCTTGTTTAACATTTACTGTATATTTCACCATCCAGAAATATTATTATGTTTACAGGAAAAGCCCCATTTTCCACAGAAAGGTCCAACTATTGACAATATGAATATCACAGTGAAATACAGTCTGATACTGTGGAATATCCGTTGAATCTACTTAAAGTCCCCAAGGAAAATCCTCTTTTTTCTAAAAACAAAGATATTTGTTATGTCAGCCAGTATATATTGACACACAGATATATATGAGTGTATGAGCCTGTATGAAAAAGTCACATGTGCAGTTTCTTGCTTACAGGGTTACTATTTCTGATAGCTCACCAAATCACAGTGTTAGGAAGGTTTACAGATAAAGTGGTGGACTGATTGATTTAAGAAAGACATAAACATGCTAATAAAAGTGTGTCCTTTCTCTTATCCGATGCCTACACATATAGAACATTTTACAATATGTGCTGTGCTGATCTGAACCGAAGATTAGGCACTACCGTTGCTAACAGTTAGTCTTGTTCTAAGCCATGGCAAGAGTTGCTTCGTGTTGATAGTCACTAGAGTCTAAGCTGTCCCATCTAATAAATGGTTTGAAATGTCAAGAAGTGCCTTAGTCCCAGACTGAAACAAAAGGAAGTTTTTTTTCCTTTCAAGTCAGGAAAATTTTCACAATTTTAAAATTGATAAAATGCTCCATTAGCAAAAGTCAGTCTGAAACTTCAGTGTCAATTAATTTTGGCAACTTCTAGAACAAAAAGACTATGTATATTTTGATTAGGAGCATAAACAACATTGAAATGAGTCACCTAATGCTCTCAGAACTTCCTTCCCTGAAATATTTGGGGGGTGACAATTAAATTGAAGGAGGCCTTCTTTAGCAAGAAAGGAAAGAGAGTCAGAGTTCCCTGAAAATTTCCCTGTTAGATCTGCTGAATACAGCTTTGGTTTTCTTGGGAATTATTTTTTGAAACACACCGAGTTTTCTCCATTAGTGCTGTATAAATATCATCTCCAGTGCAGAGCCTGGAGGGAGTTCAGGAGTATGACTTAATCAGAATAACTAACATATATTCAGAAGTTTGGTTTGGAAAGTAGCTGAGAATACTGAATAGATTCAGCCAGACCTTTGATTAAATAGCTTCCTACTTTACAAGGAAGACAAGTTCTCTTCACTATAAAACTAATCTTCTCAATCTGAAAAGGTGCCCACTAGATCTGCGTTCATCTTCAAAGTCCTGTTGAATTTTGGAAGCATGGAAGTAAAGAAATGTTGTGAGAAAAAAAAAAAAAAAAAGGAGTAATAATTTTGAATTATTAAGCAAGGTTAAAATTTACATTTTCAATTTGGGAGATGAAAAATTTTCTCTTAGAATGATTTTCTGCTGGAAAAAAAAAAAATCACTCTTCCTTAAATAGACCCTTTCTATAGAAAAAAAAAAAAGTCTATTTGTTCCCCAAAGTTCGATTTTCTGTCAGGAAAGCTGAAATGATACTTCCTGTAAGTATCATTGAAACATTGAAAATTTTTGTCCAGTTTAGATTAAAGCTTGTGAATTAATCCCACTATGCAAGGCTGGAACTATATCTGCCTTAGAGCGATAAACAAGGTTAAATGCACAAAAGACGACTATAAAACAGCTGTATCCTAAGGAAATAACCCAGCTGGAATCAAACCTGAAGGATTTCACGTTCTCCTCCCAACACTTGGTAGAAGACTGTAAGCTCCCTGCAGGACACTCACAGCAGGCTGTACCTACCAATGAATGAGGGAAAAAAGGCCACTTCTGCCTCCCAGAGAAGCGGGAGATGCTCTTGAGCACAGACTGATTCAGCTTCACAGCCTGAATCCTACCTAGGGGTGAACAACCTTGTCCACTGTGTCTGGTAGATCCTGACAAATTTGCAGGGTTTAAGAGCCCCTCAGCACCAATAGGCAGAGGCATAACTTCTTCTGAGCCTTTTCCTTAAGCTTTGCTTACCTGTCCCACCCTCTCAGATTTACACCCTGAGGGGTCACGTGTCTGTCATGTGCATTTTCACATGCAGTGATCAACTACAGATACCAGGACTGGATAATTCAAGGCTTATTCACAGCCCAGTTCAGTCTGAACAACTGGAGAATCAGCATCGAGAAGTTCTGAATCATAGTGGTCATAGCATCTCCTTACCCCCTTGCAAGTCATTTGGTTTTGTTTTGTTACGAAACACCCAAAACAAAGTTTTGAAAGGTGTTTTTGGTCACAAGAAAAAAAAAAATTGTTACAACTTTTTTGTTATGAAAACAAAACAAAACTCTATCAGTTTTATTCAAGTTTTTTTCTCTCCTAAAAATGCCATCTAAGAGTTATGGAGAATGAAACACTTCCTGCAGAATGCCATGAAATTTAAAAATTATGAAAATAAGGAGCGCAATACTCAGTCCAAAACCTCATCTGACTCTGGATATACAAAGTGCGGAGATATTTCGTTAAGCAGCACAGGGTCCTGGATGGAAGAGGCAGAGGTGGAAGGGTGGCTGCCTTCCCTCCCAGCCGCCCAGCTCCACAACAGAAACCCTTGGGTTGCCTTGGGGCAGTAAAGATTTTGCAGCAAATACAACTTTCTTGCTCTGCTGCTAAACCACGCAGCCACTCTAGAGATGCCCAGTGCAACCACCTTGGCCAAAGGAGTTAGCCCATCACTGCGGCACCGAGCCCAGCAGCCTGTGACTGAATTAAAGAGATGGAAAAAACACAGCCCCAGAGGGACGTGACCCACCAGCTATTTGATTAGTCACGAAACTTCCCGGTGCAGTGGCCTCGTGAGCAGTTTAAGCAGGGTGCAAACAGAGGCACAGCCCAATGAATGCTCCCATTGTGAACCGTGATTGGAGTTTGTCATTTTACCTCCGGAGCTGTCTTGTGTTTTCCCCTTTTCTCGTTTACGAACTGAACACAGGATTTCCCACAGTGCACATTTCCCCTCTAGTAAGCACCTCGACTTTCCTAGCCCAGCTCTTATGAAAAAAGCGTAGGGACATACTCCTTCCTTACAGGAACAATTTGATGTCACTTCACCCCCCCGGTTACAACAAGCTTTCACCCCAAACCAGGGACGCCCGCACCGCAGCAACTCTGCCCAGCCAGGCTCAGAGCACCCCACCGCAATTTGGGGCCACGCTCGTAGTTTAGCAGCTCTCCAAATCCTGGCTGTATCAAAGCCTCTGCTTGTGCTGTGGGAATCCAGGACAAATCCCAGGAGATCAGCAAATGGCTTTTAAAAGCAACTTGACCGGCGAGTGCAGTTTTGCCTGCGTTTGTTACAGGGCTTGGAAGGTGGCGTGTTTAACGCGGCATGATGGACCGCGGCTGCGGCTGTCCTCGGGTGACGGATGCCCAGGGTGGGGATAAAGGGGGTGATTTGGGGGAAAATTCCTGCCCTTCCACCAAAACCTACCCAGACCTTGTTCCTTAACCTCCAGCGATTCAATAGGCTTTGGCTAAGGGCAGGGGGAAAGGAGGAGGAAGTCAGGCTCCCAAAATTGATTTCATTCCAGGTAATACTTCTTACACAACAATCTGTTCTTTCGAGAAGGACACAGATTAGGGAAGTATTTGGTCAAGGGGCAGTAGAGGGCACTCCAGGCCAGATCAGGTTAAGTTTTGGTCACTTTATCTCTTCTTGTTGACGTAAAGGCTCGAGGCCGTGGCCTGGGGTTTTCCTGCAGAAATGTGTTTACAAGCAGGTCAAGGACTTGCAGACAGATAACCATTAGCAAAACAACTTTTCTATTGACAAAAGAGCACAGAATATTGCGTTGGCAGATGAATTCTCTTGTCTCGTTTAAAAAAAAATAAAGAAAAAAAGAGAAATTAAATCAAAGGGCTGTACCCCTTCTGATTCTCATGACCGTGGTTTCTAGCTAGGATTTAAGATCATGACTTGCTCCCTGTCCACTTGCAAAACGACACTGAGGACTTGTGCCAAAGTGCTGTATTCAGTAATAAATCGAGCTGGGATTTACTACTGGTCAGCAAGCGTGTGAGGCTTGTTAACGAATTTGTTAACTCCAATTCTGCTTCCAAATGAGAAATGTCTGCTGGTCCCCAGCCCAAGGAAACGTTCAGCCTGGGAAGATCACCTGGTTTCAGGTTTCCCTGCAAACCTTCCGGCAGCCTTGCTCCCATCCCATCCCCTCTCACCCTCCCCAGCCCCAAGCAGGTTCATCGAAAGGTTTTGTGAAAGTTCAGGAACCGTTCGAGCAAACCCCGGCCGATTTATGGGTTTTGTGCACAGAGCACATGAGAGCTGCAGCTGCGGCTGGAGGAAACCTGAACAGATCAGGATGAGTTTTGCTTCCGTGTCCGCTTAAAACCCCCAGCCTCGGAGCTTAAAGCCGATCGATGCCAATATTTCTGCAAAAAATGTAACCAACTAAAATTTCTGTAGCCGCCCTCCTAGCCAAAAGCACTGCTCTGTATGCACACGAAAAGGCAGGATTTTAAACAGCCACGAATACAGCAGACAAAAATTTTAACAAAAAAATAGACCAAAAAAAATGCCACTCAAGAACCATGGTTATTTGCTACCTGTCAGTCAGGGTTAGGATATAACCAGCAGGGGAAGTGGCTTCTCGGAAAGCCTTGTTCAATCTTACTGGAGGAATTTGTGGTCTATTCTGTATACAGTTTGTGGTATCTGAGTCACGACCTGACTCTAAGACATGCTGGATTTTAAATGACAAACGCTGTCTCTCTGACGGAGGCCTCGCGTTAGTCAGAAGCCAAATGTGTGCGCACTTGGGAGAGCTGGGACATTTGATGCCCAAACAATAAAGCAAGCAAAACAAAATGAGCTAAGCCAACTGGAATCAGCAGAAGAGGGTCCCTGTAATTCATCTGGCTGTACTAGTGGGTTAAAATTCAGCCTGCGGTGCGAGCAGCTTATATACGAGCTGGAGGGAAAGGCTGGTGTGTGCCTCCGGGTGCACAACCACATCTGTGGCTTTACACACGATGCAGGAAAAGTGAAATTATTTTTTGAAGACATGCTGGAAACTGAGGGGAAAGTACAGATGGGTAAAATCCGAGTTCTCATTGAAATAGTGATTCTCGGTTTGTTTTCTTTTGAGTGTCTTTCTGTTCTTCCCACCCCTCTCTCTCCCTTGCACATACAGCTGATCTTTGCATCGACAAAGGGTCAGGAGGATCTTGCAAACTTCTGCCTGTGGAAGCTGGACTATGCAGCATGTGCAGGCTCAGCATCAAAATACCACTCAAACCCCCAGCCTTTGCCCCAGCCTTCCCTTTTAAAGGGACAGCCACTGTAAAAGAAGCTATATTTTCAAGGAAGAGCTGCCTTGTCTTTATTAATCAAGACACTAAGTGCCACTCCACCCAGCAGCATTCCTGCTGCTCCAATGCCACTTCCCTCCAGCCCCATTAATACTATTAAAAACTCAATAACTTTTTCTATCGCCTTTGTTTAAATCATATTCCTCTATGAAGTATAGCTATTAAAAATGCCTGTAAACTCTTCCTATTAAAATGACATTTTAAAAGGCTTGATTTGAACATGGCTATGTCACTTAAAGTGGAAAAGTTTCTGCGAGTTCCCTTCCAAGCTGTTAAAGATTAGCTTGATGTAGATAAGACTATTCCCCAAACTCATTATCTGTCTTCAAAATGCACCTTAAGGACTACTTAATAAAGTCAAGGTTACGTGAAGAGTATTTCAGTGAAAATCAGTGAATGACTATTAATAAATCTGCATTACAGATTGGTTATTTTGTCTCTGTCTTTCATCCACGCAATAGATGAGCCTTCTGTTCTGTTCTTTTTTTTTTTTTTTTTTTTAACAATAAGCATGTGTTGCCTCCTTGTACTGGTCACCAATGAATCAGAGACAGCAGCAGTAGCAGAGAGCATTTCAGCATGTTTACAATTAATGTGACCTATGCAATGTAAAATATTTTGCAGGGAATGGTCACATACCTCTGGGAAGTACAAATTAAATTATGAGGATTCCTGATTGGGCCAAGCTTACATTTAAAGAAAATCATCGTGGTACTCTTGGTATAACTGCATTTTTATTTCTCCTGAAATCACATTTCCTATTTATTTCAATGCTATGGTTATGAAATGTTAATCCCGTGAGCTCTGGTGCCAGATAGCAGCAAGCCCATCCGGAAGTGAAGCGCTGCAACTTTTTGAAATAGGAAAACTATTCGGCAGAATTCATTCTCCATACCTTCTCATCTGTTGTCCATAGCACTGCAGAGCTGGCGTTTTAAGAGTTAGACTTGGTGCTGTAGAGTGCTATGGTACCCAGTGCTAAGGGCAGCCACAAAGCTTCCTCATCACCTGTTTCTGACACAGCAGTTTGGGAAGTTTCTGGTGTCGAAGGACTGGAGTCTTACCCTGCAGTTGGTCTCACTGATCCACCTACAATGTGAGGGGCACCATTCTGCCCTGGGTTCACATGAGGAGCTCCATTCCTACTTCTCTCCATGGAGATGATCAAGCTGCTATCTCCCCGTGGATATCAAGGGGAGTAATATGAGACTACAGGAGAGAGGGAGGAAAACCTATCACAGCCAAGCTTGCTGGAAATTTGAAGTGGAAATCTCAGTACGAATTCAGTCTACCTTTTAGATTTCTCAGTACCTCTAAGGTCTAAAAAATTTTTTTTCCTTTTTTTAAACTATTTCTAGTTTCAGCTGAAAGCAGTCAACACAGAAGCTCACAGCTGTGTATGCACCAAAAGGAACCACGCAAATTTTTGCTGGACTGACTTGCTGGAAATTGTTGATTCAATCTGCATGGAACAGCTCCAAAATACAATCAGTTACCTGTCATTCAACCATTTCAGAGGAATTTGCATAACACAGATGTTTCCATATTGGCCACGCTCTACCTTGTGGAGTAAAGATTAGCCTGATTCAAGGCCAGCAAAAAATAACCACAAATCTGCGTACATAGTCACTAGCTGCCCCTTACCTTTATCTTTAACTACTTCCATGAACTCTATGATTGTTAACTCTGGAGCATGTATTTTTGAGATAGATATATAGCAAAAATATAGTCCTATCTCATGTATTAAGGCCCTCAAAAACTTCAGCGTATGGATGAAGCTCTGTCCACGTGGATTACTGAGCACAACTGAAATCATATTCAAGCCCATGCTCTGGGCTTGCCAGATGGAGAGCAGCTCTTGTCCAAGAGTCACATAGTTTATTAGCATGGTGCTGAACCTGAGCCTCTCAGCAAGGTACTTTGCCTTGATCAGAGTAAATTTAAACCTACCCACACTGCCAGCAGAGGCAAGCCCACCACGATCTGCATGTGCAAGCATAAATAATAACAGCAGCAGCCAACAGTTACTCTGCGAAAGCTTGGATCTGCTTACAAACCACAACACAAATTTTAATGCTGAATTTAGGTTCTTCAGCTTAGGGGATTTACACATAAGTTATGGGAAATCTGGAAATCAGGAGACAGGCCCTTGCGAGTCTCCTCATTCTACTTTCCAGATGAAATCTGATTCACTCTTTGTTTCACCTTTAGGAAATTTTTACTTCAGGAAACCGAAAAGGCAGCACAAAAGCAAAACCATCTCATCACTTCTAGTGCTGCCCGCTTCCACTCTTGTTGAAACACAGAAGCATGTTGGAGTGAAGACAGTGCAGTACCAGCACCAGCACTGGGGCTTACAGGGCAAAATTCCCCCTGGAGAGCTGGTGGAGCCAAGGGAGACACAATTTTGTTGCCTACACATGGCCTGACAAAAAGGTTGGGACAGAACAGGCTGAAAGAAAATGTAAATCCGCCCAGAAGATCAGGGGCAGGACCTTGCGGCAATGCTGGAAGCTGGTGTCATCACTGCCTGGGAGAAGAGCTGGGCCACCCTGAACTATCCTGAAGGAGAGCTCTTTCTGTATTTTTTTCCACAGAGAGCAAAAGATTTAAAACAGGTGAGTGGTACCATACAACCTAAACCTTTTCTTCTGCATTTCACAACTTCCTGGTCTATCTAAAACTCAGGCTATATTGAGTGAATTAGGAGGCTGATTGAAAAGTACATTATATACTAGTTACCTGTGAGATGTGCACCTTAGAAGTGAAGGTTTAGGGGCAGAGGAAATGCATATAATAAAAAGTAGTGTACTTTGAAAGGTCTAGGCAATGCTGCAAGAAATGGCATTACCTCACAGTTGTCAAGGCTCAGAAGTTTTATTACCAAGGAATTTCGCTTTTGCCTCTTATTCTTAACACAGTGACCAGTTCTGGGACTGAGAGGATTTGCTGATCTAATATAGATAGTGATTTCGTAGGTTTGTTCAGATTTATATAGACAGCACCCTGGGATCAGGAATTACATTTAAAATGTAATAAAATGTTCTTGTGCACTTTTACTCACAAATACTGTACTTAAAAAAGTAAACATCAAATAATCTCAGATATCTTTCAAGAAAATGTTGACATAGCTCCAAGAGCTCATACAGATGACTGAATAGTTTTCTGAGTAAACTTAATAAACTCATATTCTTATTCTTTCAGTGTAGCATGAAGTATCACATCGTAGAGAAGAGACAAAACTAAGCCATATAATTTAGCAGAAATCTATTTTAAACATATATTTCAACATATGAAGATGGAATATAGACATTTATACAGGCATGTTTTTATACTACTTACCATCTTAGAGTTTAAAAAATGATAGCAGTTAAGTTTCACCCATGTAAATGAATCAAATCCACATTGCTAAAAATTTGTCACCACTCCTAAAGTGAGACCTCAGTCCGTTCCCACTCAGCAGCAATGTCACAATGATTTCAAGGGGCAGAATTTGACCCCCTAATGTGTTCAGAGGGACTTTGTGTAAGTTAGGAGTTTTAGCACAATTGCTCCTCTAAGTAGTCAAAATGATTCATCTACATTATCTGTCTTTATTAAGCAGTCATTTACCCTAGTGAGTCCCACTCAAGGGAATCTTTATTATTCAGACAAGCCCTTACAGTCATAATGACACAAAATATATAGGAATAGTTAATAATACTATTATTCCTACGTCTGTGGATAAACATCAGCCGGTAATTTTATATCAACAATCCATAGGAGCAGAGACAAAGATCTATAGTTTACATGAGCAGGCAACCCATAATAACATGCCAGGGATCTGGTGAATACTATAAAGCAAGACAGACCCCTGGGAGACACCAAATTTGGATTCTTAATGTATTTTGCTCAACATAAAATGAAGTCTTTCTTACAAGAATTAATGAGACTGCTGAAGACTGAGCAAGAGAGTTGTGTCATTTAAACCCTATTGGAGTCCACAGTTCTGCCAAAGCTGGTAGCATGACTAATATTATCAACCTACGATCATTTAAGGACCAAAGTACTAAAAGATATATTCTCTGTTCAGCAGGAGGTAGATTCCAAGTTAGAGTCTACCCAAATCATTGATAATGCCAAGGCTACCTCCAGTTGAAAAACACTGCCTTTGCAATCATTTCTCCCTTAAAAGAATGCCCATGGACAACGCAGCTCGATAACATCAGGGTGTCTCAGGTTGGGATCCAAAATTAAGTCTGAAGAAAGGCCTCCCTTTTTGTGTTTGAGAACATCTACAACCCTTTGAAATTATTTTGAAAATCATGCCAGTCAAGGCCTCCACTTCTAAGTCAAGGGAGGTGGAAGAAGGGGGTTTCCAATGTAACATCAGATTGGAACCCCTTCATAGGACTAGGTGAGCATTTTCCCCTCCAAGGCATTTCAGATGCGTTGGATGCTGAGAAGGCTCTTGATCCTTCAACACTTATTTGGTGCAAGAATATATATTTTTAAGATTTTTACATCCCTTATTATAAAGATTCTAGTTTTGTTACAGTCTTGAGGGAATGGACCATGCATTTTGTGGGTTTTAAACATCTCCTGAAGGACTGAAACTTGACAATTCATGAGGTTTTGTCAAGTCCTATGTTTCTGAGACACCGTTCTGTGCCATCCCCCAGTTTAGTACCTTGGCACTGCGCAGGTGAATTAGATCTGCAGAATGAACACTGCAAGACTTTATGGAGTACACTGTTCTTTGATCTCCCTGGTTTCTGCCCACAGATGAACACAGCAAGCTAAGCACAGCAATTAGCAGTAACAGCTATTAACAGACTTCACAAAAGACACAAAAGGACACAAGTAGGTGGTTTACAGCAGGGCAGATAAAAACAAAGTGGGTACTTTCTTTTGCACACACTTGTTCAGCAGGTTTAGGCTGAGGGACCAGAGGGCTAACTGGCAAACAGTCCAATTCTAGTAAACAGACCTAAAAAAAAAAAAATATGTATGTATTGAATCTATGGATAATCCCTGCAGCAGAGGAAGTATGTTTGTCTTGTCCTTAGCAAAGACCTCTGTGAACAACAATTTTTTGGGAAGACTATTCTTGACTTCAGTGCTTTCTTGAGTTAGGACTAAAGAAATCAACGTGAACATCACCATAAGCACTTAGATTTCAGCATATGAGGAAATTCAAAGGAGAGTCAAACAGACACTGACTGCTTTGTAGAAGCATAGTACTTTCTTGACACTATCACCCAAGGAGAGGCCGTAAAGAACAAAACTAGTTATATTTCCGGAGAACAGTTTACAAGCCTGTCCTCTACCCTCAATCACCTCTATGAAAAACAGAAGGAGAGTACCCAAAGCCAACCTTCTGCTGTTTAGTTCTAGTGCTCAGACCTCAGCACTACTTAGACCAAAAGGCTGAGCTAGACCATGTTTCTCCAGGTTGTTCCCTGCAGACCCTTCCGCTGGTTAGCCCAAGATGTGCCCCATCGCACCCTCTGCCTTCCCAAATGCATCCCCCACCGCCTGGGAAACAAGAGTCGGATGTGATACTTCTCTACTGTAACTATGATAGATCACTCTGACTTTTCATGCCGGTTGAACAGTAGAAGCAGCCTTCCCCCTGTCCCCCACGAGCCAGCAAACGATGTGGCCACATTTGTTTGGTGTTGTTTTGACAAACAACATGCGGTGATTAGAATACCCCCATCAGATGACAGATTTGCAGACTTGGCCTAACAAAATTCATTTTTCAACACAAATACCAGTCTTTAGAGATAACTCGTAAGGGTACCGCATCAGGGATATCTCTAAAGCTGACACATTCAGAAATACATATATTTATCCTATACATACACATATAGGAATAAAAAGCTGGAAAGAAAAGAAAAAAAAAAAAGAAAAAAAGATGCTATAAATCAGAGGCATCTAAGGATTTTTAGCCATAAGCTATTTCTTAAATCAGAAAGGAAAACATGCATTAATCAGAACATTAGCTCTAGACAGTGCAACAACATCAGGAACATTGCTACTGTACAGAAAGTCATGAATCATTATAGGCCTACAAAACATTTATATAACTTTAACATCATCATTGGCTTTGATCAACAATATAACACATGAAAGATAACAGGTTCATAACTTTCTCCCCCAGTGTGAACTCTGGATGTGTAAAAATCTATAGATATAACAAAAATAATAATAAATAATTCTTACTTTTTGTCCCCAAGCACCATGTCCAAGGGTATCTCAAAGCAGATTAGAGACAGTGGCTTATTTTCCACAGCCATTTGATTCCAGCACTGCGTAATCAAAGTAGCCAAAAAAGTCGCAAAAAAAGGCTGATGATATATTGAACAATTTCTGCTGTGCGTACTGACCATGTCCTCCTGCCCATGATGGAGGTCAAGTTCTGAGGGAAGAGTAAGCTAGAGCAGAGATTTTGGCCAGTAGAAGTGTCCCTACATGGACCTCTGCCACAGGCTGAATCTGGAGGAACCCTTGGGACTTTTTAGACCCTGAAGCACTCTAAAGTGTGGAAAAAGGCAATTTCTTTCTCACTCTAAGCTGCACCAAAATTAAAGGAAATCATTACCCATGTTTGCTAGATGGGGAAAATGAGACATGAAGTAAAGCATACTTAACAGCACAATAAATTCAGCAATAAAAGTCTGAGATCCCTTTTCTGATAACTAAAAATCTGTTCTTGCTGCATTGCCACATTTCATGACAGTTAGGCTACACGTTTCCCCACTTTATCCCCTCCCCTCAGAAGTGACTTTATTCATATCCATGAAACATAAAGAGATGTTCAATTTGCCTGTTACAGTGTTGCTTCTCTGGGCCAAGAATCTCCTCAGAAGACAACTTTATGATCATTTACTTTCTTTTTAGACACTGACTTCAAGTGCTTATTCTGAATAAATGGAGAACACTATACAAAAAAATAAAAAAAAAAAATAGTCGAGCGATATAGTGCCTTCTTTAATGTTCTCCCCTTTTCTTTCCAATTAATAACTCTGGATGTTGTAGCGAATCTTACTTGGACGTAGAAAAAGCTCATATCCCTTAATTGGTATCTTTAGCATGGTGGAGATGACTGTAAATTATCAAAAAGCCTGTTAAGTGAGGAATGGGACCCTCCAGCTGAAGGAGTTACCATGGCCTTGTTACCTGCCAGTATTTAAGATTGAGTGCTTCGGTGAGGTGGGAGTTATATTTAAAAATTCTATATACATTTATATCAACTTAGCTTTAAAGGGACACTTTATCTTTTCCTCTCAGGGAAAAAGTGTTCTTGGATTCAGTTTCATTTAATCACCTTTTGTTCCAGCTATTGGTGAAATTTCTTATGGCATTGATTGCTTGAAGTTTGCTTTAACTCCTTCCTTCAAGAATGAGTCATGTAACATACTCACTACTAAGACACATTTTTGAGAGCTAGCTGGGGAAACATGATAGAAGCAGATGTAACAAAAAGATAAATTTTCCTTCCCCCCCCCACCCCTTGTCCTCTCACTGAAACACGGTGTATGGTTAAAATCTAAGCGGAAGCCAGGATATTGTTGTAACACCCTTTCTTCACATCTAGTCTGTAGAACCGGTCATCTGATGCCAATTCTACTATTATTGTAGCGGGAATAACAGGAATTTCAGTCCAGTGTGGGGATAAAGAGTGCATAAAGCCTTCAGAAACATTTGTCAAGATTTCCCCTTAGGCACAGAAGCACACAGGACTCAACACATATGCTAATGGATACCAAGTGCCAAAATTATTTCTAATATGAATGCCTATAAAATAAAACTGATATTTTTGTAAACACTTTTCTACAACACTTTGTCCCCCATAGACTCTCCCTAATGCCTCTGCTTTTTAGTGTTAACTTTATCTCAAAATTTTCAAAATTGGAATCACCAATACAGCTGCTTGACAATGAATATAGCTAATATATCCAAAATTGTGTAACAGTTTTGACAAATACTTTTCTTTGTTTGGAAAGGGTTCACTTTAACTAATCAACACTCATCATTATGTGTCTGGACATGCTAATCACCTAGTATTTTTTCCATTCTCTGATTGGAAGTCTGTAAGTTATTGTAAGAAAGATAAATGTGTGATTATACATATGTTTGAATATTTCTTAGATTAAGAGTTACTCTTGACAAAAATTGTATATATTCAGTGATTCAAAACCATATGTATAAGTATCCACTGTCTGAATATTTACAATAATTAATGATGTGATCCCCTCATACACACTAAATAAAAGCTGGCACTGTTATTCACAAAGATATCTGAAAATTTATTTTTGTTATTACTCAATTGCACTTTCAAAATTATTTCTCAACAGAAGAGTGAAAGTCATTAGAAAACAAATATATATATACCTTATCATACTTAATAGATCGCCATATCTTAATCATAATAAAAAGATTAAATAAGGAAAAACAAACAAAAGGTATGAGACTACTTTCCCAGCAGCATTAATGTATCAGTTTCTCAACTGTGTAAACTGGTGTAAATCAAGTTAGGTCAACAGAACAAAACCAGCTTCAGACCCCTGAACCCTTCTTAGAAAAAAAGTACTTACACTTTCTGCTTATAACAACATGACTGAGGCAGGAAGGGGGGTGTCTTTTGGCTATAGGGAAGTGAGAGTTTAGGAGAAGGATTTTCTTTCTTTCTTTCCTTTTTTTTTTTTAAATAATTCTCCCTCAAATAACCTTCGACCATATTTTTTTTCCCTACTGAACAATAATATGGGAAAGGTCTAACTGTATATCTCAAAATTTTACCTTTAAATTGTTATGCAGCACAGCAAGGTAGACTTGTGGCATGCTGGTTTATTAAAACACGTATATTAATTTGGTTATTAGTCATAGAGACCTGGAAAATTCACTTAGTTCTTCATATAGTACAGAAGTCAGTGGACCTCAACTGTCCTTAATTACTTTCTCTGAATGTGATAACTCTTCCCAGTGGATCTGACTCCTAGAGAAGCCAATATAAGACCATAGTCTTTGCTACTTTTGGACTAAGATATAGACATCATCATTCTCCCCACTTTTTCCTCTGCTTCCTCAAAACAAGAGAAAATTAAATATGCTGTTTACAAGCCAAATAGACCGTGCAACATTGGCCCATTTTTATTACTGGCTGAATCAGGACATGAAAACTGTATATCTGAATTCAAGAGGAGTTTTTGTTGTCATCTGGTCTCACACTCCACATAATAAAGATTTAGCTATAGACAAAACTTAAGTGTAAAAGGATGAGAACTCCCTCTTAAAATAATTAAAAAAAAACTTCAGAGTGAATAGGATACTTACACATGAATAATTTAGTCATTAAACATTATGTTACTGAATTAAAATCTTTTCCTTTGTCTTCCTGAAACTTCCACAGTCACAATGAAGTTTTCTGCAGTTCTGAGGTAGGGGTGAGTTAGAACTGTGTTTTTTCTTTAAAAAAAATAATTTAAAAATTGTACTCACAACAGGAGCAGCTTTGAGAGCCACACTCTCTCTCTCTGTTAGGCTTCATTTGATAGCTATGAACTGTGGATAAAGAATAAATATGGCTTTTCAGTGCCCTAGGACTCTCACCTGACTTATTTATGTCTGACCTGGTAGAACACCACTGACCTCGGAAAGTTTAATTGAGGCTGGGATTATATGGCACTGCTTGAGGCCACCTGAATTTAGAGGGTGTGACACACTTTCTCTTTCTTACTGACTCTCTCCTGTCTGCTAGGAGATGCACATGTGGGTGCACCTCTGTTTATGAGCGTATTTGTATACCCTAAATTGAGCCTAGCAGTGGGGAAATACCCTGTTTTAAGCCTACACTGTGTGGTATCTCAAGGGAAAAGATTACTATTGCCAGGCAGAAAGCATGAATGTGTTAGGGTTGTTTGGGGTTTTGTGGGTTTGTTGTCTTTTTTTCTTTTCCCAGCACATTTTCTCTGAGATCTGATTTTTACAGTTGACTCTTAACTTTTTACAACCTGATTCTGCCTAAGAATTGAGAATTTAAAGCACGAAGGAGAAAGAATTATATGGACACTGTTTATTTAGACACGCTTGTACATATTGTGTTTAACTTTCTTTAATTAAATTCAATTAAAACGTATGACAAATGGTGAACATTTTCACTCCTTTTTAAGAAAGTTATAGGTGCTTAAATTTCCCCCCCCCATTTCAGTTAAATGTAAAGAGAGAAAAAAAAAAAAAAAAGCAGAATAAGAAGATCCATAAGCCTGAAAAGTGGAATAAAATGAAATGGCATAGATATGTTAGCCAAAGAGTACGATCTTTCCTACTGGAGGCTGTCCCTAGACGGATATAAACAGCTCTCATCTGGGTTTCGTCAAGGCAGAGGCCAACAAACATGCCATATTATGCAGGGAGTCTTTTTATGGCACAGACTATTGTTCACTGGAGACGGAGCAGATACCTCTAAGCAAACCTCACCTAAGGCCACAGGCAAGCGTCAAGCCCAAAGGGGATTCCTCTCCCATCAAAAGGTCCCTCCCTTTTCCAGTCTGTAACATATATTTTTTTCCTTGTCATTCCAAGTTTATAAGTGCCAAAGCCCTAAGACAGCCTGGTTTGAGCCACACAGGTAGATGTGAACATTCAACTGTTGGAAAGGTTAAAATATTCCTGTACTGAAATAGTCTACGAAATGTCCTCAGAAATGAAAACGACTCCATGGCCAAAATTATCCATTCTATGCCTTATTTTCAATGTGCTGAAACTGTGACCGTTTTCTGTTTGTAGGTGTCATAGGAAATAAAATGAGGAGTGAGGAGAGAGTTGCTGTTAAGAGGAGCCGCAATTCCCCTACCTGTCTCCAACAGGCTGTGCCATGAATCAGGATATATTTTATTATTTTCATAGTTCTATGCAGTGATGTAAAGCTTACTTGAGTCCTTAGCAAGGTGATACCAAGATCTAGACACATTAAAATCCTGGACAAGCTGTCAATTAAATATGCACTGTTTGCAATTCGTAGTCTGATTCCCAGTCTGTATATTACTAAATCCACAAAAATTGCCAGCCAGGGATAATTGCATCTGCACAGGAAAATATCCAAGATGGGTGAAGAAAGCACAACAGTAAAGCTATCTGCAGCTGTCTCTCATCATTGGTGACATCCTACAGACGTTGCAGTCAAACTGTATTTTTGGAAATCTCTCGTGAACAGAAGGGATTTTAGAATGAATACCAGACTTCAAGAGGGAATTCTGCCTTTTTCTCTCTTTTTTAGCAATCCCTCTCTTCTCTCTTGGTGAAGCAGTGGCTTAAGTGGCAGACCTTTCCAACAGCCAAGAATAACATGGGTCCACGTAGCTGAACTGTTTTAACAGAGCTACTACGCTGTGCTCCACAAACCAATTCAATACGCTGCGCTGCTGCCATCCAAGCGCCTTGCTCTGAACATCTGGGAAGCTGAATATATTGCCACGACCGATCACATTAATGTTTACACCAGTGTCAACTCAATTTCCATCCAATTCACCAGCTACCGGCCTTTATCACGCTCTCAGAACTACTGGTCAAGATTTAAGGATTCACTGACTTCCTAATACTAAGCCTAAGCCCCTATGCAGGCCAGTAAGGCTGTCCCATAAGAGTATAATTAAGTCTATAAACTAAAAAAAAAAATGTATATATAAATATTGAAAGAGACTCATCATTAACCTGGACCTCTCAGATCTTCAGTATAAGCTGACCTGCATTTATTTATTATAAATGGGAAAACAACACTAACACAGATATACTTCTGAGGCACTAGAGACAATAACAAAAGTGCCAGGAAAAAAAAAAAAAAAAAAAAAAAAAAGAATTTTTCTGTGATCCTTATTTATTACATTTTTAATAGAAAGTCAGTGGAGGTCTTATCTGATGTCATTTGGTTTAGGTTCCAATGGTATTTTTTGTATTTGACCAAATTCCCTTATCTTCTCATTGCTTGTGTTCTGCTCTGCCAGCATCCAACAAACTGATATACTTATCTTCAATTTTATAATAAAGTTTTAGCTTCCACAGGATAAAAAAAGAAAGAGAGAGGGGAAAGGAAAATTGTGTCCAAGATACTAAACATATCAGGCATGTGTGAGTGTCAAGGAATCCAGCAGTTAACCTTCTTCTTACTCTAGAAACTTTAATTGTTAAAAGAAATTTGACTCATAGACTCATGACTATTTTTCTTTTATTTAAATTCTTAGCTATTCCTATTTATACAGTCAAATTAAGAGAACTGTTATGATCTCAGGCACTATCCAGTGAATATTTTGAAGCAAGGTTGGTGATCATTAGTTTTCTGTGATTGCAGTTAATAACCAAAGGTGAAAAGATAATTAGAAGAGACAATTCTGAGGCAGGGAATATAAACCAAGGGCTAATGAGCAAGTTATTGTGCAAGGGTCCATGTCCTCTTTAGAGCTTTATTTCCCACTCTGTCATGACATTTTTCCCTTCCCTTTCTTCCTTAGGTCTCACTCACGCTATAGCTCTTCCCCATCTCCTCACCACTCATTCTCACCATAGCTCTAGCAAAAATAACCTGAAAATCATTAAAAATAGCTGTCCCCTCTCCATACTTACTCTGCTTGTTTATTTCTTCTGCTGATCTCTTGTTAATCTTGTTTTACCTTATTTTGATGCAAGTATAGCCTTTTTTGGTTTTGCTCCTTCCTCAGAGGTCCCATCACAGGCAGTCTCATTCCTCTCTGTAGAGGCCAAGGTCTGACAAACCTCCTTCAACCACCCATTTCCTTTTCCAACTTATAACCAAGGCACATTTGCTCAGAATTGAGGATATAGACATAACAATTTTTGGCTTCTTTTTTTTTTTAATTAAACAAAAATAAAAGTCTGGAAATCAAAACTAAAGGGCTAGAGAGACGGAAGAGGACAGGGAATGAGAATATGAGTCAGGAGCCAGGTTCCCAGCTGAAATAAATCAGTCCCATCAGCCAGAGTGCAGCAACATCAATTTGAAGCATCTGAGGATCTGGCCCAAGGTTAGCTTTATTTTGCTTTGATAAAAAAACACATCAATAAAACTGGAAAACAATGAACATGGCTGTAGTACATCAAGCTGGGCTGGGTCTGAAGAAAGGGACCTAACTGACTTATTATATAGATGTTATACTTTGACAAAATGTGACAACTACACCTTTTCATTTCCACAGTGGCCTGCAGGAGACTTAAGATTTAGTATCCTATAGAACACTTTAAGCTCAAGAAACTTCTTCTTATGGTTTCTTATGAGTACTGGAGGCTGTGAAAGAGATTAGAATGTTTTATATTAACTTCTCTCAGCTTGTGAGAGATATGGCAGTGGGTTGATACCAAAGTCTCTTCCTTGTCACTGATCTGCAGAAGTAGCACGTCTGAAACTACAAGTCCTTCCCCTCCAAGTCAGAAAATGAGCCATTTGCAACAGCAGCTCCACATTTTTTCCCAGCCTCACGGAGTTCCTGGCCAAAAGTGTCAGCATTGCCACGGCTTCTGATCTTGTGCAGCCATCAGTTTAAAATGTGCAATTTCCATGCACATCTATTCTGGGCTCAATGCAATTTCAACCCCAGGACAGCCAAGGCATGGTGAGATCAAGTCTGCTTACTCTGTTTCAAAGTCAGGTTGTCTGAAAAGTAAGAAATAAAAAGAAGAGAATAGTAAGACAGAACCAAAACAAAAAAAAATTCTTGTGTGTTTGTTCATCCTTCCTTTTTCCCCACCTGATAGAGTCTGGTAAAATCCATTGGAATATTTTGTCATGGGGTAGGGAATGAAAGAATAATCTGCTATGCCAGGCCTTTTGAAAGGCTTGTATTACCTGCATGTCATTCAGCTGTCTTCAGAGGAAAGTGCATGTGATTTTTGGTATCTGAGTGAGCACACAGGATATACAGACTCAGGTGTCCCCAAGGTTCCACAGATGGAGATCCACAGAGGAGACAATTTGTTGTGAGTCATCCAAGCAAGGGAGGTTATGGCTCTGCTACACACTCGTGCTCTCTCCGTTTCTTAGTTTCAGCTAGCGAAGGGAACATTAACATGTTCCTCTTGAAACCATGGTTTCTAGAGACTCATCTGGAGCCTGGGGAATCCTTCTCAGACTGAAGTGCTTTGAGCAACTTACTGACTATTCCTAAGTGATCTACAAGCATTGAAACAACACTGGTTTCCTTATGTCTGAATGTCAAAGATTGGTGCTGACATATTTATATTCCTTGTCATGATATCTCTCAAAATCATGATGTTCTGGGAAGCAGAAACATCACCAGATGCTCTTGATCGGTGCAATGAACCACCTACAACATCTGTTCTTCCCAAGATTCTTGAAGTAGCACAAGACTGGAGAGAGCTGGACTCACTTTAGCTCATGATTTAACAAATTTCTGAGACATTTTGTGTCCTACAGTGGAGTCAAAATAGGGATGTCTGTCCCTATGCAGCAAAATCCCAAAGGGACTAATTACCACTGCCTACTATTAACTCAAAAAACCCCACTTTTGGTAAAACCTCCTCCATAAATGGGAAGTTTCATACTTCACACACGTGGCAAAATTTAGTTCTGGGAGGTGTCTTACTTCCGTACCCTGAGGAAATTGGAGTCCTTACATCAGTCCTTTAGACTGAGAATTTCCTTTTTGAGGAAGTGGGAAGTGGCTGAGAAACACTTTGAGCTGAAAGAGGAATAATATCCATCTGGACCAGCATGGATCTAGTTGCTTCTTATCTAGGGCTTGTGAACAGTTTATGTTCTGCAACATAATCTCTACCTCAAAAAAGACCAAGGTTACTCTTAAGTTTCTCCTATGGTGGGAACCCTCTTTTTCTTTTTCTCATGCCATGTAGACAAAATTTCAGAATTTGGTGTGCATCCATAGCTAAAGATGAGAGCAAAGTCCTCTTTTCTCTGTACAGCACAGGAAGACAAATTACAAGGTCACAGACTGAAATTCCTGTGGACAAAACACTTCCATACAGCACTGTCAGCTTGACTTCATCTAACATCTTATGTGACCAGTTGATCTGAAATAAGGCCAAACTCTTTTGGAAGTTTAAGTAGCCTTCTTTATTCCCCATCTTTATATTTTCTCAGGCAGCTAAAATTTTTCAGTCCAAGCAAATGATTCCATCTGAAATATTGAAAGAGATGTCCAGTTACTGTGAGGTTTTGAAAATATTTTTGCATCTCCAGTACATTCACCCAGACAAGCCTCAGATAAGCTTCACAATTTGAATGTCTACCAACTTATCACAATTACATCTTTTTACATTCATACTCAGATCTTTGCATGCGGAAACAAGAAAAATAAGCTTATGGATGAAACAAAACTATGTATATACACATACACACACAGTTCCTACATGTAGCCAGATATAAATCCAACATACATCATTCAGACAAATAATATTACAGTCATAAATCCTGGCTGCAAATTTTCATGACATTAAAAAAAAAGAAAAAGAATATTTGTATTTTGAGGAGTCCCTTTGCTTTTCAATTACTATCAGACCTTGGGTAATGTTACTCTGTGTGTGGGCATGTGCACATTGACATACATCTATGCACGTGTCTATACATTATGCACATTTTGCATTTCAGCCTTTCTTTTCAGATGTTTTTTACACTTATTTGCCATTTACTTCAGCCTGTTTTCTTTTCTCCTCAGCCCACTAAGTACCTTGGCTTCAATTGTATAAAAGGTACAATCTGATTTACAGAGTTAAGAGATTTTAAACAATACATTTAATGCCACTGGGGGCCTGAAGCAACATCCTGAAGCAACAGGCTATCTTTCCCTAGGCTTAAAAATTAAGATTCACTAGAATATGAAGGTCAATGGGAGACTCGGGAAAGGGCAAATGGTCTGGTATGATTACACTATGTCTGAACCAAGCTGGCTTTTCCAACAAAAATGTGTCAAGTAATACAGACAACTCATAGATATTAATTTCTTCTCTGTGTTTCTGCCAGTGCTATATTTGAAGAATCTTGCCAAAGAGTTTAGTCCCAAACCTTGTGTTTTGTATTAAATAACAGGATTTAATAAGAACCGTTTATATTTTCATGACATCAGAAAAATGTAATAATAACCTATGGAAAAATTCTTCTTTCCCAAGCTCACATTTTAGCATATCCTGAAACACAGAAACTGAACCACAACTGTTGCTGAATGACAACCAGCAAGAAAAAGTCCATCTACAACTCCTCCCTGGCCTTCTTCAGGACTGTGCATCCAGCGTGTGGCCCCTTCCTTGCTGGCCTTATGTCTTAGAACAGTTCAACAGCACACAGAGGACCAGATGAGCTAGCAGGAGTCACTTCTATACATCTCCCTTGAGCAGTGGCCATCCTTGGCCCTAGTGAAACCAGGACACCTGGTAAAGGTGACCAGAAGAAAGACCATAATGTAAACTGCTTTTAGGGGCCAGAGTATGCTCCTGACTTCTCTCTTCCATGAGACATACCCAATCCTGGATCTTGCATCTGTGCAAAGCAGATAGAAGCAATAGTTCCAGCAATGAGAGATGTTAAGCCTATAGATACCACAGTGTGCAGTTAAACCAGAACTTCCTGGGGGCAGCAGACCTCTTACAAGAACACAGTAAATGCAGCTGTATGCTGCCACAGTGAAGACGCTAAATGGCCTGCCCAACCAACAGTTGGGAGCATTGGGGAGGTAAAATGAATGATTTTGGTTTTGGTCCAGTGTAACAGAAATAGGAGATCAACACACATGATTAAAAACAATTAGAGGTCAGATCCATTGAACTAAAAGAAGCAATGGAAAGTTTGGCTGATGAGGAGGGACAGCTTCATTTGGGACATCCCAATTGCCCATCCTACCCCTCCTTCCACAGTTATGTGAGCTGTGGAGTCAATCAGCTTCTGAACCACTGCTGTTTACCATACGCTGTTTGAAAAACAGTTGAAATCGGTGATGATTTACCATAAAATGCTATGCTGTAAATGATGGTGCATCAAGGACTGACTGACAAGCAGTATAGATATCTTTGCAGCAGAGGCAGGCTGGAGGCAGTAGCCTCATCAGACATCTCAAGCAAAGCCATTTTGTCAATCAAAGCCCTTGCAACAGGCCTACACATCAGGATTTTGGTGTACGAAATTCACTGTTGTCGAGAGATATGACAAGGCCTCCAAATTCATGCAGACTTAGTTCAAAATATGGCTAAGTGGGATGTAAAGGGGATGTACCTGCTGCAATGGCCACATGCAGAATTTCAGTCTAAAGGATCTGTCCTCTACAAGGGAGATCTGGTCAGAGATAATAGGTTACCCAAAACCATCCAAATCTCCCACGGATCCTTTTTACAAAGGAACAGAAATTAAACCAAAACAATAAAAGAAGTTCTTTTCCACTGTCTCACTGTTTTCCCCTTCACCAGACACATTGCTATTGACTCGATTATGCAATAACAACAGCAACAATAATAGAAATAAAGGACTGGGGAAAAAAGGGATATATTTTATGTTAGCAAAAAGAGCCGATCTATCATATTATTAGCCACATTTGGTCCAGTATTACTTACCAGACCTTAAAATCAGGAAAAAAGGCATAAATAGGAAGGTTAACATAGTTCTGGCTGAGTGGGGAAATGAGAAGGCCAAATGTACATTAGTCAAAGAAAGAAAAATAATATCCCAGAAAATGAATAAGAGATAACTATCCTCAGAATAATACTATATAAATACATTTGCTGTAGGTCACATAAAAGATTCATGGCACACACATGTACAGGTCAAATTACTTTTAAATATTAAATTTCTTTCCAGCGGGGAAGAATTTCAGATTTATGCTGTTTTCATAAAGAAAAAGGATGCACCCCATGCATTATTATTTGCTGACAAATGATAGCTTCTGGGTTTGCCTGCAAGATGTAGGTTAGAAAGTCTTTTTCATGATTAAAAAAAGAGTGAATCATCATGAAATTCATCTCTTTCCCAGGAAGTTTCTGCTTTCTTTTGGCTCATTAAATCAATATTTTCCCATCGTGGAACTATAGAAGTTAGCACTGGAAAACACCTATTAGGTCACTTAAAGTAGTTCATTTCCCTGCTAATGTAGTATTTTTTTTACCTGCAGCACATTTTGGGCAGTCTGGCTTTAAAAGATTCAGCAACAAGGTTACACTGTTCCCTGAAGACATGATTCCACGCAGACCTTAATGTTCAGACATTTTCGTATTAACAGGTCTAAGCAGGAATAACAGAACCAAAAAACTTATAATGAAAATAAGGTATGAACTCAAAGCTCAGCAGGCAATGGCACAGAGCGGTAAATCTATCAAACAACTGGTAACAAACTATTACTCCTGAATTTATGGTTCCAGTTTGGCCTTTATCAGTTGAAAACAAATGTGTTATTATCTCTTGGCTCTTTGATGGTCTCTGTGGAATGAGCTGTGACTCTTCCAGATGGATCGATGTTCAAAGCGTGCAACCAACTTCGCACGGATGGCCCTGAAAACTGAACCCAACTTTTGATTACAGTCAAGCAACTCATTCATTTAAAACATGTCTAAAGGCCTGATACAAGCTCATAATAAAAATATCATCCAAACACATTATAATAGCTAACTAAAAATACTCTGAGTGTCTGTAATAATATACAGATAAAGATTCATAATCAGTCTTAATTGCGCTGTGATTCTTCTGCTAATGTAGGAGAGATTGGTTTTCCTTCCAGACTGGCTAAGCCTGTGGAAGCACACCCTTTGCTTTCAGCGAGGCTCAGAGTGACACCAAAACCAGGGGAATGCCAGAAGATGCCGGCAGGCTTTAGCTCACTTCCAGGATGGAGCAGGAGATAATCAGCAATACAGAATTCTGGATAAGATTAACCCTTTAGCTCTCAGGTTCTACTCCCAGGCATCTACTTAGAAGACAAAGGAAAACATCACTGACGTTATATTCTCTACCTCGGGAGTTTAAGAGATTTTTTGCTTTCCACATGTACTCAAAGTAATTGCATCGACCTGTTCACTTTTAGAGCTCTGAGTCACAGGGCTCTGGTGGATTTAGCAGTGGTGAACTCCATCACTCCCCTTCCTCCCTCCAGTAGTTTGAACTAATATTTCTGACTGCAAAGTGGCTGAGGAGGTACCTTCTGCCATCCCTGCAGTAACCTCTGGCAGAGAGGCACTAACCTCCGGCAGCAGAGACCACCGGAGTTTGTGAGTCAGAGCCTTCAGGCTATGAACTCCCAAGCAGAGAGGCAAAGTTCAAGGCAGAACATATTGCACAGAGGAAGCTGCCTCCATGAGCTGTGCCTTGGAAAGTACAGCACATTTCGTCCTCATTCATTCAGGGGTAAATACAGAACCAAGGCTAAGTCACTTCAAGGGCCTTGTCAGGCCTTGGCTGTTTGCATGTAAACCTTGGTCCTGCAGGAAAATCCCACAGTCAGATTATAGATTCATCCTCCTCGCTGCCTCTCCAGCTGGGTCTAGGGAAACCTCCTCCCTAGGCTATATGCTATGCACCAAAAAAACCTTTCCTGGTAAGAGCTTTCATGAAGTCTTTAGCCACGTGTGTGCTGCCTGTGCAAGTTAGGTCGTACGGCAAAGGTGGTGGTGAGATCCTCCCCTGGCTCACTGCAGTCTTGGTGGCCTCTGTCTGCTGAAGGCAGTACCAGTTCAACCAGCATTATTTCTTTAGGATCATTTTCAATCACAGGATGTCCATCATTTGCAATTAAAACCCCATTGAGACTTCTTAAATAGGACTTTTTATTTTGATTTAAATCAACAGAAATAATAAATACAATGAAGTATAACACTTCAGCCAGGAATTGTCAGACATGGGAGCTTAAAATTCACAGCCCCCAAGTCTTCATTAGACAAATAAAACTCAGTGGGTGGAGAGACCCATGGAACGCGAATACAAAAGAGGCATGTTACACACGGGTGCAAATTTGTTTTCCTTTCACTGCAAGTGAACGCTCAGGGGAAAATGTTTGCAGTGTGAGCCCAGCTCTAATTTCAGTAATCCCCACTGCTTCTTCTGAGAGCAGGAAAGCCATTCTTTCCATTCATGGCGTTGACTTTTTGTTGCCACCATGCTCCGGCTGCTCCTGCAGACCATCTGGCAGAAGCGAACCGGCTAACCTCATTTTCCAACATGCACACCTCACCCCATCACTCCAGCCGCCGTCCCTCTGCCTAAGGACACAGGCACAGGAGATTTCTTTCTCTTTTCGCTTCCTTTTCTTTCTTAGTGTTGAGGCTTTAAGAGGGATAGTGTCTGTCTTTCTTTCCAGAGCCCCTTGATCTCGGTGTGCTCTCTTTTCCCTTTCTTTACCCCCACGTCTCTCCCTGCCTGCTTTGTTTTTTATCTCTGCCTGTAAAGTTGTGTGATTATGGATAGAGAAGTCACCACACAAACAGGATAGAATTCACCACAATGGCTGTTTTGTTCATATACATTTCACTGTCTGTCTCTTGTCGGAGCGTGGCTATCATCTTCTACTAACAATATCCCTGGGTAAATGATAAAGTCAGCTCTGGAGTAAAGCTAGACGTTTTATCAGCATGTTCAAACTATCCCCTTACAGCTCTGTACTTGCCAACTGCACATCCTTTTCCTACACAAAGACTCGGTGCACATTAAAAAGGCACTTATTGAAGCTGGTGTTTGTTTGCAGAGAGGGTGTGGGTCCTGCTCGCTGTGGCAGTCACCTCCATGTTTATTCTCTCATCACCCAGAGAAAACTGGGTGATGCAGTTATGCTCTCTGACAAGCTCTTGGCTCAAGTTTGAGGTTACTTTGCTTCTTGCCAGGTCATTCTTCTTCATTCCTCCGCTGATGCTAACTGATGGATTTCCCCTAAGCTGACAACGGGGTTGATCTAATGCCTTGCTTCAGGAGAAAAGTCACCGCAGACACAAGATAAAAGATAGGAAGCTCTGAGGTCTGTGTTGGCTGGTATCCTGAAGCCACAAGAAATTGATAACAGGAGACCCTAATATACTATCCATACGTCAAAAGGCAAGAGAATGATAAACCTCCAAAAGTCTTTCCCACTCTCAGATTTGGTGATCAGATTAATGTTGTGAAACAATCCCCTAATAGAACAATTGCATCCACATCTTGCCAGGCAAGGATTAGCAGCCGTCTGTATTGATAAAAGTTTGACCTGTAACGAAAAGTAGAGCTGTGAAGCAAAGGTGGCTCTTACATTCATTTATTTCTCTCTATAACATAAACAGCAGTTAAGGTTTGCGGTTTTGGATGCGAGTGCTATACTTTGTCTGGAAATGCTCTTATTATATTTGTCTCTCTGATATTGGCATCTGAGCGGATTTCTTACAAACTTAATTCTTTTTCGAGTACACTATCCCTTTCTCTCCATCCTTTTCCTTCTGTCTGTCTAAAATAAAGAGCCTTTGCAGAAGAACTGCTCTGTCTTCTGAGTTTATATAGCAGTTAGTGCAATAGGACCCTAATCCTGGCCGGATGTTTAAGAGATTAGGAAGGAGGAGGATGCCTGTTTATACAGAAGGCTTTCTCTTGTTAGTCAAATAAAGAGAAATTTTCCTATTGGTTTAATTCTTAACTGTTTTGACCTCTTACATCAGGGTTAAATTTGGCCCTTTGTTCTATTGCAGAATAAGACACTGTGAGAAGAGATGAGCTAACTACTTAATTTGGTTTCATAGGGGTTGATGCAAAGGTTTGCGTTCCTCACAGTTTCCAGCTTCCTACATCCTAAGCTAATTCCACTTCAAGCCCAATGGGAGCTTAGCACCTGAATGAACATAATGTCTCAGAAGTCAAATAAATAAGAAGAAAAGGATGAAAGATTGAATTTAAAAGGAATGAAAAACATTTTTCCTTGTCTGATGATGTGAACCCTTCCAGTTTTGCCTGAACTTAATATTATTGAGCAGAAAAAGACACTACTATAGTGATCGCTTATCTCTCTCTTTTCTCTATTTCCCTTGAACAGTAGTTGGGAGTTTTCATTTCCTATGTCATTTATAATGTGCGGAGTTTTGTATTTTTGTTTTTGTTTGGCATGTGTGTTGTGAAAAGAGGGCCTGTACAGATGGCATCACTCTTCTTCGTCCCAACCAGCATCAATGATAAAGCCACCATTTCTCCTTAGACTGCAGCATGTTCTGAGCAGGGCTGGATGACTTGCACAACTACATACAGACTATAAAGCTCTTTAATACTTGGTCACTGATCTGAATTCAGGCTGTATCAACAGTAAGCTTAGGCAAAATAATGTCTCTAATTTTGAAGGCATAGACACAGTGAGAAACTGCTTCTAAGAATGCCCGTTTTCTGGTAATCTGGACAGAAGGACCAAGGACTGAGAAACAATCTTGAATTTAAACCCAAGCCAAACTCTAACTCATAAAAATGGTCTTTCTAGGTCAGGGTTATGGCGCATTGGTAAACATATGTGTTGGATGTGCTCAACAGTACCTGCCCTGTTCTGCTCATTATCTAAGAATGTCCATCTGGAATTGTAGAAATTATCACAACTTCTGTTTTTTTCCATTCTGGTCCTAATCCAATTCCTATTCCATTTCCATCAACATCCTATTAACCCCTTGCTGTGACAGTGACCAGAATGCTGAACTTTCCCCAAATTTGTACCAGTGAAAACTTTTACTGCTCATTTAACTTTTTATCCCAAAGCCAAACCAGCTCTTGCCTAAAATCCTGCAATTTATAACAGTAACATTTATAAGAACCTTTTCTTCCGCATCATCTTTCTAACACATATAACAAATGCTGTCCCATAATTGACTGACTGTCCCAGGTCATTTCTCCTGAGGACATTAGAGAAAGTTTAGATTTAAGATTCATATTGAAGTATTGCCATCAAAGCAAAATAAAAGTTTTCTGCAGTGTTAGATGCTGTTCTGCCTCTGCCTTGCCTAACAAGTGGCTTTAAGACTGCTCAGCAGCTGAACACATCTGGCTTCAGTCACCTAAGCTTGCAGGTCACTGGATTGCTCTTTCTGTTGTCTTTTGCCATAAGGATTTTTCCCAAGCAGATCGAAAGCTTTTAAGTAGCTCTATGTTTGTGCCAAACACTAATTGAATGAAAGGGAAAGATGTGAGCCAGATGCAACAGGCTAAATTCCCTCTTGAAGTTAATGGAGTTACTTCAAATTTAAACCAATGAATCTCCGATGAGGATCTGGCCTAGACATTCAGTTCCAAGAAACAGCAAGACATATTGAAAAATTGATACATCCTAATCTGAAGTTAGAGAAGGAGCAGAAGAATCTAAGAAAAATGTGATATAGAGACCAACTAACTTTTGATTAAAGCTAACTATTTCCTGTTACAAGCAACACTTTGCATTCCTCAATTCTGCAAATGAGTGGAGGATTTTGCAGAAGTTAATGTATGTATTTTGTTGGACATACTTTGCTTGAGTGTCTTTTATCTGATTTTTTATGTCAGTAGATTGACCACTTTGCATCTGCATAGCAGCTTATGAAACAGTGTTTATCAGTTATCTTCCTCACTCTCAGTAGGTACGTGAATCACTTCTTTAAGACACATCTCATTGGAAGGCAGCATTCAGAAACAGCAATGGCTCAGCGGTAAAAATAAGAAAATATGTGGAGTTGTAATATTGGAGATACTTCCCCAACATTATGATCTAAGTTAAACCTGTAAAGAAATAATCTTCTCCACAGCAGTTGCTATTTTCCTATGGAGTTCTCAAATTAATGAAGGAGCGCATGTGAATACAGAACATAACTTTGTCAAAAGTGTAAAAACTATGTGGATTTGAGCAGGAAAATTTCCTATACTTAGGAAGTACTACTACTTTACGTTTCTTTTCCTGTTTCAAAGCAGTTTTAACATGAACTGAGATTTCAAAATAAACTTTATTATGAGTCAAAACAAAACATTTCATCTGCGTAACATCAGAGTATTCATTCCCACAGTGACCTTTTAAACTTGAAAGAATTGCACAATGAATACTGACTTTTCTTTCATAAAAGTCACTTGAAATGAAAAAATAAATCTATGCTTCAGTATAGACACATAATATTTCAACATTACTGAAATACTTCATTGCATTGTTTTCCAAAATCAAATGTCATTGAAATGAACATTTTGCTCTAAAATAGATGATTTTGTTAAAAGCTGCGTTTTGACTCTGCAGAATTGTTCAGCAAAAATTCTAGCTGGCTTGAAATCAGGCTTTCTTCTTTAGAGAAAAGTGGAAGTCGAGGCGCTAGGTAAAAACCTGACCACCCATGAAAGGTTTTCTGTTGACTTCAATACAGCCCAGGTTTCCCCCATGGAATTCAATGGCGTCATGAAATTTAGAAGTACTGGCTCCACACTATTCAATGGCAGCAAGAGATTAAAGAGGAGTTACACAGGATGGTGATAGTAGAATGTAATGTATATGGTTCAGATTTAGTACATATCAGAGAATAGGCCACAGAGGTGAAAGGGGAGCTGGGCAGGAATTCCAGCTGAACTAGCTCACTTGTCCCTAATCCCTGCTATCTGATGAACTGCCCCTGGCAAGGACCACAGTAGTACAAAAATTATGCCAGTGTTCATGTGTCAAAGGTGATAGAAAGCTAAAAATCACTTTGCATCAGATGGCTGTAAAAGATTTCCAAAGTTTATCCTGGATCACTTTCCCCAGCCATCGAAGAAACAAAAGTAGAGCTCCCCATCAGAGCCTATCAGCACTAATTCCTGTATATCATTTCTGAAAGGCTTCAGCTCAGAGACTCATTTTGTCCATCAGCTTGGCTCAGAGGTGTGTCAACAGGGGAATACAAAGAGACCAGCCTTAAAAAAACTGTCTGGATTGGAAAGCAATCCAGGGAATGAAAGGGGCGGGGGGGCGAGGAGGAGCAGGAGAGTGGGGAAAGGGAGGGAAAGAGAGGGGGGCAAAAAAAAACACATACACAAAAAAAGCCCTCCCTCCCACCCAAAAAAAAAAAAAAAACAAAACCAAAACAGAAAAAGAAAAACTTTTACATTTATGAGAATACACTCGATTCCTCTGGTCTGACAAATGAGCATACCTGTAGGTCTACCTACAGACTTTGATAAGCACTTAAATGTAAACAGAAAGAATCAATTTGCATTTTCCTTTCAGTTGTAAAACATAATGCATCATTTTACCATTGCCATTAAGGGTTATTGTTATCTTAACACAATGCCTTAGACAGTTTGTACCCATTGTTTTCTTGCTGCCCCAGCAGAGGATCTCAGGCTGTTGACATTTTTGCACTGATGTTGTCTTTGTCCTACTTTAATGTTATTTTCTGGGATATGCATATTCCAAAAAGCCTTTTTCTAGACCTGAAAACTGTCCTTCATGAAAGCATGTCACTGACCACCTCCTTGTGCAGACTTATTTAACTGCTGGGGGTCTCATCTCCTGTATCCACACTCATTCAAGTTCTGGGGTGACCAGACTCATAAAAGCTTCTTTTGACCTTAATGGACTGTAACCTTGGCACTATCTTGGGAGTCCACTTATGCCATAATCAACATTCAAATTAGTAAATTCTTTTCTGATCTATGGCCTCCCTCCCCCTTTTCCTCCTTTCTCTCTTTTTTTATAATTCCAGGGAAAGGGAAACAAACCACAAGCATTCATTAACCAAACAGCTGTGGACTGGAGGAGATCAGAAGTGCAGTCTGGAAACCATGTGTGCTTCTCATGTTACAATAATTGGGAAATGATGATCAACGGCAGGTATGGAAACACAATAGTCATAGGTATGTGGACAAAAAAAAGGAGCATATCCAAATTCTGCTCAGAATAATAGATCCACTCTGAAATCTACCTGATCACTGAAGAGCTGGTTTGCAGCCTAGAGAGCACAAATAAGCAGCCTGTGAAACTACTCCAGTGCTGACAGAGTCCCCTCCCTCCCCTCAAAAATGTATTTATATAGAACATAACGCAAACGTCAATTAAAAAGATTGTATTTAGCCACCACTTTTTATTTTCTTCTCAACCTGTGATGTAATCTGTTCATCTGTTAGCTGTTCACTACATTAGGGACCTATGTATCATACCAGCAATGAATGTGTCGCCGAGTGTTGTGCTCCTTCTGAATTACCTGAGCCAGGCAATTTTATAAATTCTCACTGATCTGCCCAACAAAGTCTTGCTGTCTCACAACGCCATGGGACAGTTTAACATGTGAATCACTTGACTGGTGTCCACAAATTAAAATCACATGTCAGCATGCAAAGCATTTAGCTGTCTTCACATTTTGAACGGAAATAGCCGTCTTTATTCCACAGATTTTTTTATTCACTTGAAGCACCGAAGACTTTGACTCGTTATCTCTACAATAAATTATCCTAAACCAGCTTAAGCTATCTGGTCCATACATCACTTAGTATTCTTAAGGTGGCTTGAGTAAAAGGACTTTTGGTTTTATGTTGCATCCATATACCATGGGCATGTTCCAGTGTTCATCAGATGCGTTGTGGGACAATCCTGACAAACACTCTCCATCTCAGAGCTGAAACTAGCAGCGCTGAAGATACTTTGCCATTGTTATTATCTTGCTATAGCTTTATGCTGAATTGGAAGAATATCTGTTTTAAAAAAAAATATCTCATTTTCCACTCAGTCATTGACCTCCCTGTTGAGAACACACACAGGCACACATAAAACCAAATTATATTATTAAAATACATCTGGACTAAGACCTTGGATTAAGAATGATGACCAGGTTTTCATAGGCTTCCCAGCTGACTTTGGCAGCACACTCCCATCACAACTGGCCAAAGTTGGCTTCTCCCCAATACTCAAAGGTTTTATTTCCTAAGATGACGTTTTTTAATGGTGAGCGCCCCACATCTTTACCTGTTTCCCTACTAAGAAGAAAACTGAGCAAAAGCTCAGTTAAATAAAGAAAAGATTCTTTATTTTCCCACTCTCTTAATGTGGGACAATTGCCTTGACAGTGAGTGATGTCCCAAGAAGACGGATAGGAAGAGAAAGGGACAGATTCAGGGTTTTCCCTCATCATCAGACTCAAAAATACTTTTTTTCATGTAACCATCAGGTGTGACTGCTCTGATCAGTGTAAATATTTCTGGAGCACTTCGGCCGTGAACCTTAATCACTGCTACACTGAGCACCAGGACAGACCCTATCCTAAGAATAGGTTCGACTCTGCTCCAGATTGGGTAGAACGACCCTGGAAATTAATTAAAAACCACAAAATAATTATGCTTTAAAGAAAATTAATTTATGCTGGTTTTCTTTCCCTTTTTCTTTTCCCTTTATCTTTTATTTACAGTCACCCTTTCATTATAAACAAGGTCATCCTAAAATTATAAAGATACAGCAAAACATATGCTTTGGAGGTTTAGTGCTAACCCTCTACAGTCAGGCTTTTTATAGGGAAGCTCTAAAATTAAAAAGGATTTTGTCAAGTCCAGAGGCCTTCCCAGTGTATTTCAATAGAGCAAAAAGCCTGCTCTACTGAATGAATATCCTGTTATAGTGAACAATCATTTGGCAGCATAGGTTATTTTAATGGACACATCACTTTAAACGAAGCCTTCACCATCTGTTCTGCCCTCTAATTACAGATGCAAAAAGAACATAATTCACAATTGCATCATAAAAAAGTAAGATATAAGTGATTTAAATGCATGTGTATGTTCTTTATTCAATGCAGCATGCAGCTGTTATGTTGTTTTCATGTTTCAGACACAAATCAGGATGAAAATGGCTCTCCTTTGATAGAGTGAATTCCCTCACACAGGACATTTTGTGTGCAGCAAGCAAGAATTCGCTAAGGGCAAAATCCTTACTCTTTCACATAAAAACCAACCCCAGACTCTGTAAGAGGAAGATGGAATTTATATCCCTTAGCCAGCGGATGCACAGGGCTGCAAGACAGCCTGTTCACAGCAACTCCCCTGGAGTACCGACAGCAATAGCAGTCACTGATGCTCCACAAGGCTAATCCGAAGGATATTGAAGTCCCAGAGGGGTTAATCCATTGATATCAGTGGGTCAATATACACACACATATATAGAACCTTTTTTTTTTCCCCTTTGGTGTCGCAGCAGCATATTTCTCCCTGCATTGCTGCGCCTTCTTCCTAGTTTGGCCTGTTTTAATTCCCTGGGGAACACAACCTTGTCTTTGACCTGTAACCCAACATTTCAGCCCTCTTGAACACCTTGCTATGGGGCAAGAGTCATGGCAAGGCGCTTCCTCCAGCCCGTTGCACTGGGCTGGGTTTCAGCCTAATAGAAGATTTCACAGTAGCTGCACAGTATATAGCTCAAAAAGAGAAATTGGAGAGTTCCTGCTGAGTAGGAACTCATCTATCAGCGGCAGCAAAAGGCAGGAATATGCAAGCAAATAATCCATTCTAAAACTTAAATGATGCCATAAAATGAAAGAAATGCCAATTATTCTCAAGTGAGTCAAGATAGTTAAAGTGCAACCTTTTATTGGACTAACAAACTGGTTAGAAATAAAGCACACAAGCTTTCAGGATGAAAATGTATTTTCTTCAGGTGTTGGCAGCTTTTAAATTGAGCTATGGTCCAATCCAACTTTTTCTTAAGGATCAATATGGCTCCAGATATTTTATTCTTTCTTCTTTTTTTTCAGTCTTTTTGATCCAATAAGTTTTCTTTAAAGATGGCCGTTATTTTTTATCTACTTAGAAAAAAATCAAATTTCAAATGAAAAATATTTTATCACAAGCCCGTAAAATTAGGATATTTTTCTTTCTAGCTTCAACAGGAAAGGTAGTTTTAACAGAACTTTATTCTCTATGTAGTTCTTAAAATAAAAACCCAATACTTCTCATTCCAAGCTGGAGATGCTTCTTTTACAGCTTTGCTTATGTTGATACAGTAACTTAATAACATCTGGATTTAGCTACACATTTAAATATGCACCTAACTTTAAGCACAGAGTAGTCCTGTATTGTTTCAGGAAAACTACTCTGTGCTTAAGTTAGATATATATTCGGATGTGTATTGTCAATACACATTAAAATCTCGGTTCGCTTGACTCCAGGAGATGATTCTAACTCACTTCATTGTTGCGGAGAATGAACTAAAAGCCAGGAGACTCTAACAGCTTCCATGGCTTGTCTTACTGGAGTAAGCAGTCAGTGGTCTGACTGGAGTCAGATTTTATTAGACTACAGAGACTATTGTATAAGATGAATGTGAGGAATATTTTTGTCTCACCATCTGTAAAATCAGGATACAAATGTTATCATCTTTCTTTGAAATGTCCTGAACTCTGCAAATTTAAAAAATCCCACAGGAAGTCTTCAAAAGTCTTTTTATAGATAAGGTGGATGAAAAAATGAAATTGCAAAATTTCCATTAGCTATTTTTGTCTTTACCTTTGCAGCCAGTTTATGAGGTAGTCAAAAAAAATTTCATCATTCAAAATACTCATCAGAAGTAATTTGCTGCTGGTTTGGTGGGTTTTTTCCAAAATACTTTCTGTTCCTTGTCTGTGTGCTGCAGATGTCAGCTCTGAGCCAACTCTCACATGTGGCGGGTATCTGGCCGCAGCGAAGGACAGGACACTCTCAGCTATCCTACACACAGCATTTGACCGTTCTCCCCATATGTCATGGTATTACAACCAGTATAGTCAATTCTGTTTGATAGCCAAGCATATAATATGAAGTAAAAGAAAATTGGTTAGGTATGTTGGACCTCAGCTGGTTAAGACTTACATTTAAGTCAGAGAACTTCAAAATCAATGAGAGTTTTTACAAGGCAACAATTCAGGAAAAGAGTTCACGGTGCCAAGACAGCTGTGTACTGGTAAGAATCCTAGCTGCTTCTTTGGAATAAAACTTATACTGGAAATAATGCAATCAAGCAACTCCTCAAAATGAAAAATTACAGTAAAGCATCCTTAAAATAACAGAAGGTTTTGCCAGCAGTTCCAGGCTTGGTATTGGTAGTGCGCAAGATGCCGCATTTCTTCTGAGTAAGCTATTACTGTCAATTCCCAAGAAAAAGAATATTGACCAGCATTGGACTTTCCCAGTGTCATAATGTTCAGCCAACATAAACAGTTCAGATCGAGTCATTGTTTGTCTCATTTCCAAGACAGTTTTCCAACGTATGCTAATTTGTTTAGAGAAAAGAATTGCATGGAGGAGGATGCCTATTTAAGCTTAGTATCAATGATTTTCCCCAGGCAAATAGAAGGAAAATCTTGATAGCAGAAACTTGCAACATTTTAAATAGCTATAGAAAGACTGGCTTTGGAAGGGGAATAAAAAGGCTATTTTTTGGGCTGAAATGAGCTGATTCTGACCTGGGTTTGGGATCAGAGCAGGGGGTGGGAGAAAGGAGACACATCTTCATGTTCTTCAGTCTGCTTGTTCATTCTTGGGGGAATCTGTCACACCCCTGGGGATGCTCTGATCCCAGCCAGCTGGAACAGCCTTCCGACGAGTCCTGCCAGCCCCGACTGTGAGAATGTCCTGAGCCTTTTTCAGCCATGCTCTCAGCCCTCCACTCTTCACAGGGCAAGGAAAACGTGGCACAGACCCAGCTCTGCTAGTTTTATACTGCACAAAGACACCTCTGTGAGAGAGGACTCTTGTTTTGGCTGCTTGGGACCATTTTACTCTGCTTGAAGGAGGGCTCTGCCCAAGTTCTTCAATTTTGCTACTGAACATTTCTTAAACTGTTGAAAAAAGCCACAATAATAGTATCTGGAGTGCAGGGAGAGAAGAGGGGCAGAGCAAAGTAAACCCTTCTTATCCTTGCTGTGATTTAGAGCCGAGGATCTCTCTGCACATTAGGCAGCACATCCCCACAGGGGTTGCAGAGACAAGTTAGGTGAGGATGAAAGTTAGATCAGTTCTCCAACTTTCTGTATATGCTACTGTGCAGATCAGATAATCATCTCATGCTAAAGGATGGCGCCTACCAAGGAGCTGGCTCCACTTCAGCCTGCATGGGGAAACTTCGTACCCAGTGAAGTAGGGATGCTTAGACCCCCACCCCACACAACTGAAGGGAAAGAGGTGCATTAAGGCCCCTCAACAATTCAATGCCTCCCCACCTCACAGGCATAATCTTTACACTGCTCTAATTCCAGCACCTATTTGGCCCTCAGCCCAGTGAAAGACTCGACCTCTTTCCAGACCCGAGACACATATTTACATACACTGCAAAGTGTCTGTGTACTTATAAGACCTGCCATATAATTTTAGTGCCTCTTCTTTCAGTGAGGTCAAAGGGAGTATGGGCACTCCGGGGAAAAAAAAAATAAAAAATTAAATGCTGAGTATAAGGAGATGGAGTCAGACTTTTAAAGATACTTACTCACGTAAAGATGCAGATAGGTGCCAGCTGGTTTTCTAAGCTGCTTTAGCCCCTCATCTCAGCTGACTTCAAACAGCTTTGAAAATCAGACTTTAGTAGCCTGAGTTGATTTTGCTGACTCGGAAACAAATCTCAATTGATTTCTGGAAGTGTGAGTGAGCAAAGAGCACCCTCAGCAGCCTTTGACTTCAGATGATGCTCAGTGCCCCAGAAATTAGGTCACTCAGTGCTCAGGAGGATCACTGAAAAATGCAGGCACAGAAAGAAGTGGGTAGTGTTTGCTGGAGTGACTTGGGAAAGCAAGAAGTTAGTCCCTGGCCAAATTGGCCAGGACTGTTCCCAGGGGACAGGTTCTGCCCCATCACAGTCAATTGGACTTTGTCACTGACTCCCTGGAGTTAGTAATTTTGCCCAGGACTCTTTTTGCTTCCAGACAGCTGTCAAATTCACTGGGCAATATTTCTTTCTTTCTATTGAAATGCATAAAGTAGTGATGAGGTAGACAGTTATACCATTTACAAAGGACAATGCTGAGACAAAAAAAGCCTCTTTCCCTGCCTATCCTTGGTATCTCACAGAAGTGAATTTATTTTTCAAATACATGATTTCTCATCTTCTGTTTAGTTGCCAAGTCCTAAGGGCAGATAGGACTCAAAACAGCCCGAGAGAACTTGCCTGTCTTGCTTTATTTTCTTAGATTTGCCGACAGCTTATCAAATAGACACAAACTACACTCTTTAAGCATACAAGGCAGCCTTTCAAGTCAGTCCAAGATCACAGGTCAATGAGAAGCCAAGAAACAAACTTGACTAGGCTACAAGGCCTGAAAAACTAACAATATTGTTAACTTGGAAAATGGAAGCAATCATTGTCAGGCAGGACCTTTTCTGTGAGGCTTTCCTCCAACATACCTCTGTACAAAACACAGCTGCAGGTGCTCCTGTGCTTTTGACTCTTGCACGCTGAGGAGATACTTACTTCAGCTTTAAACCATCTAACTAAAATACCAAAAGTAATCTAGCCAAAACAGCATAGATCATAGGCTAGATTATTTTGTTTCTCCACAGCCCTCATGTCCCAGGTCTAACATTTATTTTTCTTACAAGTATAGAATTCCCCTTAATACATTTTTAATTAGCTCATTCATCCTCTGTGGTGTCGTTACCACAAGTCCACCACAGAGAACGAAAGAGGATGGTCAAGCTGGACAAATACGAATGACTTGGGTTGTTCTGCTCATCACTGAATGAGTCACTGTACAGGATAACATGGACACATGCAAAAGGGCATTCTGCAGCCAGTGAGCTTAGTACCAGACAGAGCATTTTCTAAGATGAACTTGGCTATGGCCCACCAACTTCAGAGGTGAACAGAAGTCTCCTCATTCCTAAATTTCCTCCTTTGCTGTCTACACTGGTAAAGATGCTACTATTTCAATTCTGTCTCCAATATATATTTTGATTCTATCTACTGTTCCTGGTGAAACACTCATGGTTCTGGTTACAAGACATTGAAGAAACTAATGAATGACCATTTTGCAAGGCAATTGCTTGCAAACACATTCTGGCAAGCTTTTCTGCAGGAAATTGCCAAGAAAAATTCAACCCTTTCTTGGGTTAGACCTTGTGGGAGCATTTGATTTTTTTTAAGAGATATTGGGGTTTTAATTCATAAAATTTCATAGAATTTAATTCATAGAAATTTCTATATTTTTCAGCTTCTTCTGGCCATTTCCAGCTTTCCCACGAGAAAGAAGAGAAAGCCACCATAACAAAGCAGGAGAAAATCACAGCCCACCTCATTGCTGGGAAAGAGATACCAGGGCTTGGGTTTCACCTCTCCTCCCTTTGCCCCCTACTACCTCTAGACCATCCCCACCCCCAAGAGAAGGAAGATGGTTCTAGCTGCTTGAGGTAATAAAGTAAGGCCTGGGAGGAAATGTTGTCTTTTGGGAAAACGCAAAATTGTGTGACTGCATTAAAGTCAACACTATTTATCTTCACCTCTTGTCCTACGGGATGACAAAGGGACACAACTGTTAGACCCAACCCCTCTGTGCAGCTGCAATGCAAAGAGGGCAGGGACTGGTACTTTCAAGTGTCAGACCTTTTGTGCCCAACTACTAGTTTATGAGGCTGATGTCAAGCATCTCACTCAATGAAGCCTTTGTCCTAGGTGTATAGGGCAGGACAGTGGAAAAACTACCCTGTCTTATATCCCAGGCTCATCCATCTTCAGCTCACCCGGTTGCTCCATTTTATTTTTTTTTAGGCTACCCGTTGCATTGCTAGTAAGGATTCCCCCCTCCCGGGTTAATGTACTGGAAAATTGCTCTGCATGTTTATATGGGGGTCCCTTCCAACTGAACGAGAAAAGGAAAGAGGAAAAAAGACTATTTGGAAAGAAGAATATTTTTCCCACTGAACTCACAGGGCAGACCCCAGCTTGTGGGTTCTGACCCTGATTAAGAGAATTTCAATGACCTGCTAGGAGGTTTATTGTGAAGTCTGGCAGAATGCACTTCCGAATGAAATTTTTTATTATTTATAATCACAAAGGTGGATTTGAATGGTCTACGTTCCTCTCCTTCACCAGCCTACTCACTCCGAGACCCCAACTTTAAACCACCCCAGATCACCTAGATCCAGTTTTCTTCAGTTCTCCTCCAGCTCCTAGGCCTTAGCCAGGTTCTCTGTTTTGAACCAGTTCCCTTTCTTTTTTTTTTTCTTTTTTTTTTCTTTTATACAGTTAAAACTGGATTGCACAGTACAAATGTAACTGTTGTTGACTTTGGACCCAAGGATAGGGCAACACAAGTGATAGCACGATATGAGATAACTTGTAGCTGCTGCTGGATAAAAATAGCCAAAATACACGCCTACAAACAAAAAGTTTCCAGTGTTGAGGCTGTTTTTAGCTGAAATAAAACTTTACGTGGTCTCTGGGGTTTGAGCTGAGACTAACTTTGGACAGAAGTGAAATACCACAAATGTCACAAACAGTGTCCATAAACAAGCTAAAAATCAACAGTCCTATTTTCCCAGGTCCAGAAGAGTAGCCACTTGCTGTATGTTCATAGATACTCGGAGTCATGGATTGAACATCATAAGTGACCAGGTACTAAAAGGAACTTTTTTAATGAATTGAAAAAGCTCAGTGTGTGGTGTTGATGCTTTTCTGCTCCCATAAAATGGGGTAGCAATTTTTGTCTCTTGTTCAATGAGATAAACATGAGAACAAAATCTTTAAGTCTGCCTCCTCAAAGCTTCTGGAACTGGGAAAAATATCCACAACCGTTTATTCATCCTGTTATCCAAGAACCAAACTCCTTCTAGTTAGTAGGAAAAAAGAAAGGAGACTTTTGTAAGTAAAAGGTCTTTAAAACACCTTTCTCTGGTTCCATATAGTTGGAAGAAGATCTTTCCAGTTCTGGGATTATAGTTCATAAAGCAATGTCATTTCTAGTTATTACTTCTCAAAATTAATTTCAAATATGGCTGTGAGGGGACATTAACTCTTCCTGGGTATAATAAGGAATGTCCATATATGGAATTTTCTGGTGTAGCCGCTAGTCACAAAATCTACCACAGAAGTTGGAGTGAGGTCCTACCCTTTTCATAAGCTTCTGGTTACATCTTGACATTAGCTCTTTCATTCCTAAATATAGATATAGGCAGGGACCAGGCGTTTGCTCCAGATGTTTACAGCTGCTGATGTGCTCAGACCAGGGGGCGGACGGAGCCTCATCTCCCATAGCAAGGGTTCTCACCCTTCCTATTCTCCTTTCTAGCAGTCAAGTGACGTCAAACACCTCGTGACCTCAAATCCTGGCCAAACGGTTGGCATGGCTGACCTGTTTATTTGGGTAGAGCATAAAAGAATTTTGGCAAAACTGACAAACCAGGCTCAGATAAGGGGAAACCTTCAAGTCAAACACAAATGTTAATATGAACACCCCTAATCTCCCAGTTTGTCCCCTTCCGTAGGCAAAGGTCAGGAACATTTGGTCCCCGCAGACCCTTAACAAGCAGATGTTACTGTAACATGCCCAGGGAATCAAGCATAAATACGACCCCTGACCCCAGTTGTCAGCTGATCCGCTGAGACTCTTAGAGATATACTCTTAACTTTTATGAATTCCTACTTTTTCCCACCGTCCCACTCCATTCTTTCCGTCCCCGCTCCCTTGTGTCTCCCAGGCCCGTCGCTGCCGAGCGGCGCTTGCAGAGCTGCTCGTGGCCTGACCCCTCTCTTCACCCGGGTCAAAGGCCCGAGGCCCAGGGCAGGGCTCTTTTCTTGCCAAAGGCCAGCTGATGAATCATTCCCAACTTGAAGGGAACAGAGGAGAGGGGAGGAGTCTGTCTCTCAAAAGGCCCTCAAACAACTGTGGCCTATATATCAGCATTTACACTATTCTGGCGCTCTCAAAAAATTGGCCTTTCCTTTCTGGGAACGGCAACAAAAAGTGAAGGGGGAAGGGATGGATGGAGGAGCGGAGAGGCACTCCCCAGACAGCCCAGGGAAATGCCGGAGCCCGGTCCCGATGGCAGCAAAGGGGGATCTCCCTTTGTTTGAAGGGAGACGCTAACGTGAGCGTCGTCCAATTCAAAAACAAAAATGCTCCTGTTGAATGGTAAAGAGTAGGAGGAAGGAAAAGGGGCTTTCCAAGAAAAGTTTGGACAAGCTGCACTGGGCAACTACAGACTGGGTCCTGTCGGACAGGACAGCTTTGTCCGACGGTGAGAGCTGTGGGTGTTTCTCGGCACTCTCGAGACAGCTTCTTCTCCTTCCGCTCAGCTCCATGTGGCCTTCGGGTGTTTGCCTCTAACATCTTACCTCTCCTTCTGCCAGATGATCCACTGCAGACCTGCAGAGTTCATCTGCACAAAAACGTTTCGGTTCTGGACTGTGTCACACTGTCTGCCGAGGAGGGACAGTCTCGTTCTAAATTAGCTGCAGGAATCACGAAAACCAAACCCAGACACCTTCCAGCTCCACCAAGACGTTGCTTCGTCTTTCCAGAGTATCCACCTCGGCATGTGTGACTCAGGCCGGCGAGCATCTGGAGACCGCAGGAGGAGGGATGCGTAACGTTCCCGAGACCTTGTTTATTTTTGTTAGATTCCCTTCACCTTTGTAAAATCGCAGACATTTTTGGCATCGCACCAGGCTTTGATTTGAAGTGGGGATTTCCCTGTGCAGTTTGCTTTCCCTCTCTGGACACTGCTAAAAAATACCTGCAGGGGATGACTTTTACCCCTGACTAGCATGGATGCTTGGGCAGACGTGGCCGTGGGCTGCACCAAAACACATGGTTCCACCACACCTCGGCAGTGGCTGCCTTCTCAGTTGGCCTTTTTCTCACTCCCACCCAATTATTTGATTCTAACAACACATAAAATAACATGGGTCTTCTTTTATCAACAGCAGAAGGATTTAAACTGTTAGTTTCCCTTCTTCAAAACCAGGTCCTGGTCCAAAGAGAGGGAAGCGGGGGGCGGTGTGGGGTGTGGATTTCACTGCTCCCAGAGCAGTTTGGGATTGTGCTCAGCCTCGTTTTCGATTTATCTTAAATACATGTTGTTCCTTTGTCTCCAGCTGTTCTTTTTAAAGTATTTTATTGTGCAAGGTGATCACTTTAATAGGTTATAAATGTTAAAACATCGCATAATGCATTATCCAGATTTCTTTCCTGGCAATTTCAGCTGGGCATATGTGTGTCAATAACAAATTTCAAATATTCTCCACCACACATTTGGTTGCCTCCTGACTGAGTTATGGACATGGCACTGTCTTGGATGATACTTTACTTTCTGAAGTAAAGTCCTGTATTCGCTTTTGGTCTCTTTATTCAGGTGGATGCCACCACAGTTTCCCATTCTTTGGGGTAGACCACTCCTTGAACTGGTTTTACTGGCTTGCTGGGTATCAGTGGTAATATGGGGCTTGATTACAATAAGCCATCAGTTATTATATACGTGTGACATCCATTTTAAAATAGGAGAACGAGACTTCTTGCTTGTGTTGCAGAAGGTTTGCCTATCTTATTGTTTGGTTGGGTTTTTTTATTGGTGTACGCGTGTATTAGGGTAGGAGGTTCAAGAAGGGATGTGACCTGGATGCCTTGAACATAGAAAAGAGCTTAAAATTTAAAAATACACATTAGTGTGGCTGGGTGATGTATTCTGTAAAGCGGAGTCTTAATTTAAAAGTCTATCTAGTGTGGACAAGTAAGAAACATGGGTTTGTTCACACAAAGACATTACATCCTGGTTCCAGAAAAGTCAGTGAGAATTTTGCCATTAACTTTAAATGGAACTAAGGCTTCACCTCACTTTTTTAATCAAAAAGTGTGAGCTAGCATGTTCAAACAATGCCTTCAAATCCTAGTCAAGACAAAGTCTAAGACTGACGGGAAAGAAGGACCTTATTCAAAAGTTCTTCATCCAGTCTCCTGGTTACTGGAGAGATGGCTGCAAGCCCCAATTCTGGCCTCCTGAGCTGCTGGTCATGCACAGTGTTTTCCCTCAGCAATACCATTTCTTTGGTTTATCCCGTTTTGGCCTAGCAAAAAATGAGTACATGGGCATGAACCAGAAGCTCAGTTACTGTCGTTATTTCTCCTTGGATCACAGCAAAGCTCTTTTCTGCATCTTCCAACTTGTGCAAAATTCGTCAATGTAATTCTTCTCTCTGCTACAAAGATTACACTTACTCTGGGTGCCTCCAAAAGTACACCTACTTTCAGCTGGTCTCTCTTGATATGCAAGCCCTGATGGTTATCCCTGAGATGACCCTATTTTGTCCAGGTAGGTGCCTATGCTTATATATAAACCATCTAATAAGGATCCCATCATAATGTACTAGATCAGCAAATGATTTATACTTCAGGTCTTAATTCTTCATGGTAAACAGAGAAATAAAACAAGCATTTAAGGGAATATAGTAAGCAGACTAGGGGAAAACTGGATCTCGGCATGGTCAAAAATCATTTGTATGCATAAACATCAGAAAGAGAATGAAAATCTAGGAGTTCAGCATACTGGAGATTATTTTCTGGTAGTTTGACTTTGAAACCTTAGTAAAAATGAATTTTCACAAGTCTCATTAGCCCTTCAGGGGTCTTTTATCACTTTACAAAAGCTTCAGATGATCCAGTAGAATATGCTTTCCTGGGACTGATTTAGCCTTTGCTGGGTCCAGCCCATGACGTAATGTAGAAATCATGCATGCAGCCATAATGGAGAGAGAATCCACAAAAGTACCCACAACATTTCCGTACACATAACTCACAATTTAGATCAAGACAGGAAATGTTTTTCCCATCCCATGTGTAAATCTGACATTTAAAAAAATGTTCCTATCTCAAATCAAGATGAAAAGATTAAATAAGCAATATTTTTAGACACCAGAATTCCACACATGCACCAAGGAGAAAAGGATTAGATCGCTTGAAGCATTTTCTTCCAAATGGTTTAATTTCTCCTCTAACTGTATTTTCTTTCACATGAGTTTCCCTTAACTTAACTTACATTGAAAACAAAACAACAGACTTTGGTCCAGGCAATGGAAGAATTTTTAGAAAGTGTTGAAGTAGAGGAGTTTACCAGTTTCATCAACCGTTTTCTTTGCACAATTTGGCATCTCGGGAAACAGCACGCTTCAATGTAGGAGGATTTGCTGACAAACCTCCAATCACCTCCACTGCAGTTATATTATTTAGGCTCACAAGCACTTCTAAGTACTTTTGGCGGTATATGCACATCTCTGCATATATATGGACCTATAGGGAACTCGTTGAAGAACTGGGACATTTTTCTTAGGCGGCTCTCCATAGCATGACTCAAGGCATCATGACGCTAAGTTGTGGAGAAAATGTCATTTGTGAATCTGTCTGATTCTACAGATCTGCTACATGAGACAAAGGTGGTGTAACCCACAACTTTGAGAATTATCCCTGAATCGGTGGATGGAACGCAACAGATCTTCTACATGTGATGATTTAAACAAGCTGAGATCCAGGTCCTGTGGACTCTCCCCACATCACAAGTCAGTCTTTGGAAATCAGAATCCTCCCATTGGTGTAATTTCTTACCATAGCATGGTTTCAAACTTCGCTCTTGCTTTTTTCTTTGAGTTACTTTTTGCAACACAGTCCCCAAGGTCTGATTTCTTTATTTTGCCCAAATCTCATGCCTAGCCCACTTTTATTAAGTGACAAACCCTTAAATCAGATTGAACAAAGCTGCTAAGGAACAACAAACTTATTTTTTCTACAGATTAAAAAACACTTATGGGAAAATAAAAGCTGCATGTACTTCAAGTTTCCAAATTTTTGCAGACTTCTGGAGTTTTCTCGCATCTAGGTTTACTTACCCTTTTTCAGATTTCTGACCTCAGTTACTACCATGCTACTCAAATAGCAGGGGTCAAGGTTGAGGGCAGAAGCCTAACAGGTGAAAGGTTGAATAACTTGAAAGTAAGAAATCGCAGTTTTCAAAGAAGCAGCTTAACAGTTTTGGGACTTCTCAAACACTCACAGGCTGTTGTTCCCTACGTACTTGGCCAGGTCAGTGCTGACATCATTACATTTTTGACGGTCACATATTTTTTCTTTCATTGGCTTTCTACGCAGTCTATCTAATTTTGTCCTTGCCCTTGTAGAACTTTATCTTTTTACTTAGGCATATCACTCTTTTCTTCCTTGGTTGTTTGTCCTTCCTTTTTTTTTTTCCCCTCTCTGTTTGCCTTTGCCTTGTGTATATGTGTGAAAGCTAAAAGTGTAAGTATTTGGGGCTACGTAGTATTTAGCATACTGATGCTCCTGTTCACCTGTACTGGATGAAGCTACAATAATACAGAGCATATTGACTTTTAAAATCTGTTCTATGTCCTTGAAAAAAATTTTCCCTTAGCTTCCTAATTTAGGTATTTTTTGAACCTGATTCCAATCAAAAAAAAAGTAAGTTTTTCCCCATTTTGGACATGTTAACTGTGAGAAAATGCTGTCACTTTCTATCCAAACAAGGAGCTGTTTTGTCTTCTGTATGGCTCTTTGTTGTCGTATTTATTTTCATTGTTTAATAAAATGAAAAAAAAAAAAGATTAATTCTAACTATAAAGGATAGGGAGAGTTCTGAATTATTTCTATAACTATTATAGATCCTGCAGCTGACCTAGTTAGTTGTTTGGGGTTTTTTTATTCAATAGCATGAATCTGAGGCAATGGCACAAAAAAACAAACACAGATAGAATTAAGGTAACAGCAGCAAAAATACAGAAAGTTACCCAAAGGGACATCATAAAGTTTAGGAAAAAAATGGTTCCACCTATATCAGCTGACTGGTTTAGGTTTTTTATCTTCCAGAACCATAAATATTTTCAAGGAGACATTTATCTCTTGATGTCCTTTGCCCAGAAAGGAAGGAGTTGAGAAGCGGTAGTGGCTGAAGACATAGATACTGAGGCAGGATTGCTTGCAGTTGCTTTTGGTTCCAAGATATCAAAAGAAAATTTCCATGTGCAGGCCTCCCTTTTTCAGTTTGTTTTTCCCTGTGACACGCTCAGTGCTTAACAATCATATCTAGACTCCTACAAGGGACGGAGACATTCTGGCCATTCCTACTAGAGCCATCATAAGCAAATGGTGCTCAAAGCTAATAACAAAGTGAAAAAGCTCCTACGTGAGGTCCAGAGCTTATTCCTGGGAAGAAACTATCAAGAGACCACAGGGAGACACGAGGCTGAGCACACCCTGTGCTCGATCCCTGGAAAACTGTCAAGGAATGTCAAATACAAAGTATCCCAAGCATCTAGCAAACACAGTCACTAGAGCCCCAGCTCACTTGCAGTGAATGTGCACAGGGATTTCTCTTCTGGTTTTGCTAAAAAGCTAGTTCTGCCCTGGTAGCAGGAGAGGTAGGTTCCCTTGATCTGAAAGGTGGCTGAGCTGCTTTATGATGCGAGGGCCTCATGAATTGCAGGGATCAGCATCCAGTCCTAGGCTAAAGCTTAATTTGCCATCTGGAGGATTTCACAGCACTAGAGAAAGACCACTTTCTTTTTCCCTTCCCCCTTTCTTCATTTTCTTCTCTTCCCCGCCCCCCCAGTTAATTGCTAAGTTTTTCTTTTTTACAGTAGCTGGAAAGCAAACATTCACAGAATAAGAAAACTTCCTTGTGCCACAGAACAGCATTACCACGGAGGAACAACAGCTTAAACTGTGCTTCTCCTTGTTCAGGATATGTACTTTGACCATAGGCCATTCATCATGCATCGCAGCTATTGCCAGTGGTTAGACCACAGACATCCAATTGCTCAGAATTAGCTCCATGACATTCTCTGGTTAAGTTAGTGCACATGGCAAAATACATCATATACTTATGGTTAAACTTCAAATGCAACTCTCAAAAAGTCCCTTCTGCAGGACTGCTTAGTGCTATCTCCTGCAGTCAGCTACTGACTCCTCCTTTAAGCACGTGAACACGGCTGTTACCAGCATCTTTTTCCCTCGTCTGATGGAATTAGAAATGTAAGTACTTGGAACAACTAGAGGAGTAGTCTCAGCCCTGATGGAAATGCAAGGACTGGAGAGCTGTGATCAGGTTACAGGACAGACAGTACATGTTGTTTTGACTGATCCTGGAGTGGAAGGGTCACATACATTTAAGCTACCTTTGCCCTACCAGTAAATTCAAAGCTGATTATTGCAAACACCAGAAACATCCTTCAAGGCTATAAGAAACACCTCCATTACAGTAAAGACAGATGAATATAAAACTGTGTTTCTACGAACCCTACAACAAATGCTACTGTGGCCACGGGGTATCTTTCAAATGGGAAGGCTTGTGCAGAGAAGGCAGTGAACTCAGTTCTGAGCCTCAGAAATCCCTTTGCGTTGGCTGTAGTTGTTCCATGAGTAACAAACCCTCTTACAACAGTAGAACCCTCAGCACAGCATCTCTGTATGAAACTAGCCCAAGACATGCTTTGTGCTCCAGGAGAGCTGGTCTGCAGTCAGACACTGGACTAAAATTCAGGTTTTCAGTGTAACCCCAGTTTGGTGAGGGTCTATGTGTACCATTATAATAAAAAATCACACAATGATACCAATATGCCCAGCACCCTGGTGGAAAATCAAACACAGATTAACTAAGACTATATGGAGCAAAAAGCAGCAGAGCAGGCAAGAGATGGGGTGAGAAATTCAAACATTTTGTGTCTCACATTCAGTTCATCTAAAAGACCTGATTCAGCTCTGATGAAGGGAGCTATCTTGCACCACCACCAAGAAGGGAGGGGAAGTGAGGGAGGTTAAATTCCTTAAATGGCTAAAACTATCGCAAATGCTGCAAAGAGTCAAGAGAAGTCATATTGACGTATTTCCAGTTTCACCCAAGAATAAATATTCATTGCACTGCCTTCTTTCTGTTAAGTGAAATTTCAGGTATGTGAAATTACCTTGCCTCACAAAATTCCCTTACTTTCACAGCACTAATTATAAGTAATTACCTGCACTGTTCCTTTAAGAATAAGAACATTATCAGCCAGCCCACCTCAGGGAATAAATATGCATCTCACTTTGATGAAATTTGCACACAATACAGGTCAGGTAGTTAATGAAGCCATAAACCATAATATGTCTGAGGCACTAAACATCACCTTATTCATTTGGCCTTGGTGTTTAAGAGAGCAAGAGATGTTTATTGCCATGAGACACCCTCCTCGCCTTTAGGATCACCATTCATAGCCAGCTCTTTGTAAATAAACATATAACCTTTGCAATGGTAATTTAAGACTGTGCAGTAAAGAAGATGCAGTGAGTGCATGGAGAGTGGAAGAGAAGATAAAAAACCTCATGAATAAAGTCGAAGGCTGCAGGCTAAGGTGTTTATTAAGTCCCAAGCTGTTTTTTTCCTCCACTTTTCCTCTCTACTGAAATAAAAACAATGATTGCTATGATGCTCTAAAATTAGAGCACATTTGTCGTTTTTAAAAGCAGCTAACAACTGAACTTCAACTGTGCAACAGCATAATAGGTGTAGAAAATAGATCTGCCCCAGGCCTAGCCTCTTCTGTTGTGTAATCAGCCAGTGAGAAAGCAGGAGATCGGCCCAGATAATGTCAGTTTTCCACTCCAGAGTGGCAAAGGTATAAAAGGTATACATTAAAATGCATCAATGAAACGCTGCAGTCCACCAGGCTGACTTCATGGGACAGGGGACCCTGCAGAGCAGGTTAACTTTCCAGCCACGGTGCCGCGTCTTTAGTGCGTGTCACAAACAAAATCCCTACATTAAAATGAATAAACCCCCGAGTCATAAAAAGAAGACTTTACATTTCAGCCCCAGGATCTCAAAGAGCTTTGCAAGGAGGCATGAATTAAACCTTCCAGTGCCCTGAGAGGTAGTGAAAGAAGATAACTCCATCTGGTTTATGGCCAGGAAACCGATACACTGGGCCCTGACCAAGGTCACGTAGCAAGTATGAGACAGATAATAGTTAGATCACCTGATTTCTGTTCCTGTGCTTATTCCCCCCTTCTCATGCTCTGAGAAATGATGCAATAGCTTTCTCAAAAATTCTCATAATTCTCATTAGTCACTCTCTACTCTTTCTCCAGCAGAAGAGTCTCCATGCTCACACACTGGAGAGCTTCAACAAATACTGTAAATCATCAGTTTTACCCGTGACCACCAAATCACGATGAAATCACATGCCTTCTAGGTCTTGCTAAACAGTCTGCAAAGAACAGGGCTGGTCTTTTAACTCCACAAACAACACAAATACTGACCCCACCATTGTATTGCCTGAAACAGTGCACGCAAATACCCAGATGTATGTGTGACACTTAATTGCTTGTTACTACCTGTAATGGAAGGACTGTTTGATATTTGGAGATGTTCAGCAGTATGATGGCACAGATTTTTCAGTGCAATCAGCTTGTTTAATCACAAGAGCTTTTAAGCTAACTTTATTTCCCCCAATTACTACTTTGGTTACAAGTTCACTTCTCGTGACAACATAGAGAAACCTCAAGGCTGTTCTATCTGTCTGTGCTTGGCCTAGGACCCTAAGCTGCCTTAAAAATCAGCTGATGGCAAATATCAGGAGTAGGTTATCACCCCCTTCCTCTTCATCTACCTACGCTCCACTTAGCAAGGTCTATCATCATCACTTCTACAACAGCACATGAATCAGAGATTGCCATACCGTGGGACATTAAAAGTGACTTCTCAAGAAAAAATCAATAACTACTTTGCATTGGTATCACAGAGTAAACAGTTGAGATATTCTGGTGAATATGGGCTAATCTTGTCCATTTGGAATGCTCACATGGTTCGCAGTCGTCCCTCCCGAGGACTTCTACACCCTGTTGCATCCACAGCAGCCAGCGTATGTAGGTTAGAGTATGAACTCACTCTGCTGTGACTGGCTGCTAACAAGGAAAGTGGGTAGATTCAATAATAAATACATTATAATGACATAGTAAAAGTTTGGGAAATTGCAGGAGTCATGTTTCTCATTCAGAAGCAAACTTAAAATAAACTTGAAAGCCTGCAAACATCACAATTTTTGTCTGATGAAAAAGTCCCGACTGAACAGCTCAGTGAAATGACTTTGCAAGAGTATATGAAAGACATACCACAGGCAAATTGAGATACAAAGTTTGGGTTTTTGATCCCAGAGAGAGAGAATAATGTGTCCCTCCATTTATCCATGAACTCTGCAGCTGGCAGGGGCTGCTTTCTGTTAGTAATTACCGTGAACAGATGAGGGAAGATTTTTTTTTTCCCCCTTTTATTTTGACCTGCAGTTAAAGAAAATTTGCTTGTTTTATTTTAGGTTTAAAAATGATGAGGCAGCATCAACCTGCGTTTCACCCCAGAGCTGTTGATTTTCCCCTGTTTTCTCCCCCTCCCTTCCTTTCTTCCTCCCCTCACCCCCCAGCATCTTAATTTATTTCAGACTATGAGTGTGCAGATTCCCAATTTAGTGAGAACAGTTTGCTGCCAAGGCCCTTCGGGGGCTTTCTCTGCAGTTTATTTTCTTAACTACAAGCTTCAGGTTGTTTTGTGTGTGCGAGTGGCGGGGAAGGAAGGAGGGGACTGCATTCCTTCCTCCAAATTTACAACATGAAAAGTTCAGATTTGCTTTTAGCCAAGTAAGTTTTGTCCTTCCTTGTCCTGCTCTGTATTTTGTTGCTGCCTTCCTTCAGCAAACACCCTGCTGGCAGCCTCAGTGACTCACGGAGTAAAAACATTAGGCACATTTCTAGGGAAATGGTTATTTCCCTCTGCTCCCTCTTTTTCCCTGTGTGAAATAACTGCTCAGAGAAGTGTGACAGGGACAGCACTGGGCTCATGCCTGTTTTTTCACAGCCACCCCGGGAATATCTTTGATTCACTGGGGATATCTTTGATCAGATGAATTTTCTGCCCCTGCAAGGTGGGATACCATGGGAGCCCTGCCTGGGTCCTTGGTGGGTGGGAACACAGGTGCACCCAAAGGAGCACTCTGGAACAGCTCAAAAAGCCTTGGTTTTAGCAGCAAACCTAGCAAAATATCCATTTTATTGAGCACCTGATGTGCAGCCAAGCTATTGAACGTCTTGACCTCCCTTTTTCCTAATGGGAATTTTGTCGAGGCAAAAATAATGATGATTTAGCTAGTCGGACGGGATTTCTGAACCACATGGCTGGAGAAAGGGGTGGCCCAGGAGCAGATCCCCAGTCCCCAGGGGCTCCCCACCATGTCCTGAGGCTGTGCAGCAAGCGCACGCTGCCAGGGTCTGGCCGGCAGTGAGTTGCAGTGGCACCCAGCATGTGAGCCCCATTAGCCCCAAGGATTTCCCAGGCGGAAACACAAGAGGCCTTGCCTCGCTCCAAGTTTTAAAAAAAAAAAAGTTGGTTGCTGTTCAATTGGGAGTAAAGCCAAAAGGATAACAAAAACCAAACCTGTTTCCTGCAAACTGGGAAGCCTGTGTTGTGGCCAGTTGTAGCAGCCTGCTGCCTTCCAGCCAGGGGACAACACTGGAGAGGGACAAAAGGTCCCCTTGGGTGATGGGCCCTGCACGCAGGAGCTATGCCATGTTCCCTGCTCCAGCGAGCACAGGAGAAAGTTCACACAGCCTTTTGTCTTTGGATTGCCTTCTCCACAGCCCACCCCAGCAGCAATTATTCTTGGATTTACTCTACTTCTGGGGTCCCCAGTGGCCTGTCCCCCCAGGGGGGGCATGGCAAAGGTGAAAAGTGAAGGAATGTGTCACGATAACTGTCACAGTTCCAGCACCACAAAGGTACCAAACACTTGACCCAAACCCAGATCAGTCCTGAGAGGAATACACATATATGATTTCAAGCTGTTGAACAATTAGAAATGAAACTAAGTGCAGGAAACCCCAGCATGTTATCAACAGTCCTTGAGCAATAATAATGTAAGGTTCATTTCACGGAGGAAATTATTTAGTACAAACTATTCACTCAACTCCAAACACAGGACGGCAATATAAGAAGAATACGAAAGTAGCTTTATTTTTACAAAAAAATAATCCCGGGCAGGTTTTCTTTAGGGAAAGCAAAGCTTCCCTCCCATTAGCCCACTTCCTGCAATTCCACAGTGCGATTGTGTGTTGGGAATATACCCAAATTTATTTTTATGCAGATTACAGTAGTCTCATATTTCCTTAATACAGTTTCATAGCTGATTTCCTTTGCCCATGTTAGCTGAAAACTGTTTAACATATGCCTCACAACCAGCTATTGTCAGGCTCAGGCTAGCTTAGGGACTCTTCTTTTTCTCTTTTTTTAAGAGGGGAGGTTGGGGTAACAACTGTTGCGGAATATTTTTGGCATGCTGTTTCAACTGATAAGTTTAAAAGTTATATAGAAGTATTTTCACATACCCAGAGTTACATACATGCCAGGTTTTCAGTTGTCCTCTTCCTCCTTTCATCTAGTTACTGCCCAGTCATTGTCCAGTATTTCAGATGATTGCAAGGGATGCGTTTTATTCTGGTCCTGGGTCAAATAGCTGTGGTCAAAAATAAAAGGGACTCTCACGAGACTGATCTAGAAGCCATGACCGGGACTTTCAGCTCCTATGGATGCAGTCTTCAGCACAGCACCTGGCCACTGCACTGGTCCAAGCCTTTCATGCAAGGCAGGTAGCCTTCTCCGCTATGTGCGATCATGGGCAAAGAAGTGAGAGAGTTACACAAATAGCAGTGAGGCAAGTGTCACCTATGACAAACCTCCACTTCTTGCCCAGTAGCATCACCACTCTAAGACTAAGTTTGCCACAGGATGCTGGTAAGAGGTCCTACATGATTGGGTCTCAGTCACCTCAGAGGAATGAGCATTAGGAGAGGCTGTGTCAGAGGGAAGAGGAGAGAGACAGCAGATCACACTGGGAAAGGGAAAATTCTAGCCCAGAAGAATGGAGGGACCAGATCAAACAGAGGAAAAAAAACACTCATGTGCCATCTGCAAGTCCTTTGTGGTCAAGTCATGCAACAGTGGGACACAAAACAGGAGAGAGATGAGAGAAAGAGATATTTTCTGCATTTGTTCCCCTCCTTCTAGCGCAATGTATATTGGATCAGTTCACCCAGTTTTTCTAACTCAGGGAACAGATGGTGTCATATTTGAATATAAAATGAGTTTTCATTTGCTTTGCCATAAAAGAAAGAAAAAAAAAACACAAACAAACAAGAAAAAAAAGAGCTCACCCAAAAATGATGCTATAGTTTTTTTTACAGACCTGTGGTCTCAGTTACAAGCTGAGCTTGTTTCAGTTCCCGGATCTAATTTGTGGTCTATTATGGTCCTTTTATGCCTGCAGATGTACAAAATGAAAAAAAAGTCCCTTCTACAAATGGAAATACTTTTCTACTTAGACAATGTTCATGTTTTGGGGAAAAGTGAAAAACTGTTTAACCACATTTGGCAGCAAAATTCCAACTGTACAGGCACAGAGTTTGCTGTTGTTGCTCTGTGCTGTGTAGCTTTGAATTCAATTAGAACTCAAACCCACTCCTTCTTTAAGGTTCTGTTATGTTATAGGAAGCAGCTTCTGAAACAAATACTTTTCTTATGGTACATCTTGTCAGGACCTATGAGAAGGGCTAGGAAAAAGCAGAAAAGAACTCCTTCACATGGCAATCCCAGGACAAAGATGAAGATACCAGATTAAAAAACATAGGATTTAAGAGATGAATGGTCTGTGGCTGCTGTTTTTCTTTTCCAAGGCATGAGTTTCACCCCTGAAGAGCTGAAATAAGGGATCTGATTAAACACACCAGTTGTACGCCAGTGTGACTTTGTAATGTCATCATGGCAATCGGTGGAGTTAGACAGTCATAAAAGCAAACTCATGTAGCAACAGAAGAAGCCAACAGGTCAGATGAACAACCAAGACCTTTTTCTGAGTCTATCCGCAGTCTTTCACTTGCATCATTTTTCCCCTGCTATGATGCTTATAAAAGTTTTGGGCTGTTTGCAGGTGCCAAAATATTCGCAGAATAAATTTGCACTGAATTTGAGACAAGCTGACTGAAGACCTCTCCTGAGTCCCTTATTTTCTCAAATTCCACAATTACGATGTTATTGCAAGTAGAGCCTTTTTTTCCTCTTTAATTTACACTCTGCTGGCTTACATATTACCCTCCAGCACATCTATAAAAGACCTTGGTTGCTGAGGTGGGGCAGAAATTGAGTGGTTTAGGATTTGGTAAAGGGATTAAGGAGTCTTTCATTTCTAGGTCACTAGTTCAAGACTGTCATGACTGTAGGCTGTCTACTGACCTGTGTTAAATATATTGGTGGATGTTGCTTATTCCCTATCAAAAAATCACCACCACATTTGGCATTGATTTGACTTTATAACAGAGTAGGATTGGTATGCATTAATCAGAAATGGGAGCACATTGCAAAGCTCAGATCAGGATGTGAAATCTCCCAAGGTTTGAGAATGGATGTGTTTGGGGTTCTGGTTTGACTTCTCCAAGCAAAAAGTCGAGCAGTGAAATGTGGGTTTCAAATTGTCTAGTAATTTAGAGTTGTTAAGAGCCAAGTCCTACTTTTAATTTTAGCTGTGCTGTTTCCTTATGAAAAGCAGTTTCTTTCTCCACTTCTCACCTGTCAAACTGCAAAAAAGCTCCCAGTAAAATACCTTTTTTCTTATTTAGCTTCCAGACATCCCTGAAGACGGAAAGAAAGGAAAACAGAGAAATTAGGAGATTATTAATGACTCAATCAACTATGAATCTCAGAGGTAAAAGGGAACCGTTATCACTTCTGGTATATTTTAGCTAAACATTGGAAGAAATACCAGGAGTTTGAAACTTTGAGTTCATTCAAATTAAAAGAAGAAGAATAGTATTCCCCAAAGAAATTCAAAGATTAGGCCTTCAAATAGGTTTTCTTTAAGACCTTAGACAGGAAGGTCCCCTATCTTCTCTTTTTCTCATACAGACACCACACTCTTCAACAGGCTCTTTCACCTTAATGGGATGTTATTTGCTGATTTGGAGTCTCAGTCCCAGCAGTGAGTTCATAATAAGAGTCAGCTGAAGAAAGGCTGCTTCCTCACCTTCCAACGATTGTGCATTTTAAGCCATCAAGCTACAAGTTGCTTCTGCCAGCTCCCAGAAAGATGTCAAATCAAGTAAAAATTCAAAAAGCAGAAAGCTCATTCAAAGCACAAACTCAACTAAAGTGTTAAAAAGCAGCATTATCTCTGGTTGGGAGGCAACTTTCATAAATGGCACTGAAAAGCAATCAAATTAAAAGATAAATACAACCTGGAAACAGCAGGAAAAATTATACCTAACATAAATCTGCTTGTGATAATTTTTAATTAAAACTGAATGTGATACAGTGCTCAAGATGATATTTCCTTCATTCCTATTTAGTATTGGGATTACATTTGTATATTCTGCTCAGCTGTAGGCCTGCACCATCAAGTCCAAGGGAGTTCAGATACAGTGAGGCCAAAACAAAGGCCAAAAAGAATGCAGGCAAGCAAAAAAGATTTTTCAAAAAGAGGAAGAAGCCCAGTTGCTTTTGTAAGCCTTCACCTCTCACAGCCTCCAGGATGCTGTGGTGACCACATGTTCCGTACCTGACCATATTTTGATTTGGGACCTATTAGCTCTGAGGAATTTTCTTCTTTGAAGTTTGAGATTAAGCATGGGCCTGTTTTAGCTGGTTTGCCTCAGCTACTGCCTCCCCCTCCTCTAGTGTTTCTGGGTGCTGTCAATAGGCCTTCCTATTTTCCTTAATCTCCTCTTGGGACCAGGTGTGGCAAGGAGTCAGGTTTGCTCTGCTTCCTTCATCTCATTGTTGTCTTCAGCCCTCAGCAGATATGACCAACTTCTGCTCTCGCCCGTCAGCTCAGTAAGGAAAGGGCAATGTCCCTCCCCTTCTCTGCATACTTGTAGGATGCTGGATCCTTGGGTGTCCACCAGCCTTTAGTTGCGATCAGCACACCGTTTTCCCACTTAAATATTTTGCCATGTGTCCAGAATAACTAGATTATCTAAGCAGCAGCAGCACAAGGAAGAAAACTGTTTTCTGGTGTTGTGAGGGTCAAAGATTTCTAAATATCTTCTCTGCATCAAAGATTTTGCCATTTCCCAAATGACCGAGCAACCAAAACAAACCACTCTCCCTCTCTCGTCTTCTTTAGGTATATTTGACTCCAGGTATACTAACGGCAAGAGCATGCTACACCTGTGTGAAGGCAAGAAAGTGGAAAATGGGAGATGGTGCCCCACACTGGAGTTGAATGCTTCAAGCTACAGCTTTGTCTCTGCCCTGAGCTGCTGCTTCATAAATCACTACAACCAGTGTTTTCCTTGCTAGCTAGAGAAAACCTAATTTTTAGTTCAACAAATTAGTGGCTCCCCTGGAATTTGCTTAGCATGGAATATTCCCATTCCACCCAGTTACAACAGCAAAAAACCAATCATATGGATAGTTATAATGTTTTGTATAGTCTTGAATCTTTATTCTCCAAGGTGAAACAGGGTGAGAAGTTGATCCTACTCCCAGTTTTGCCTACCTGGTATGGCTTTACTGTACTGAGGAGCCTTGAGCAGATGATCTATACCCCAGTACAGCACACCCTGGCCCAGCTGAAGCTCTGCTCCGGTTAAACCGACTGTAGCAATTCAGTAAACTGGATGGAGAAATTCTCAGATGGCTGGGAAATGGGTGGGCCCCTGTATTTATTTATTTTCTCCCAGAATTTGCTAGCGGGCCAAATATTTCAGGATTGTAAGGACTGAAGAGAAAGGAAGATGTTTGACTGTTCATGGGAATCCTATTTCCCTTGTCTGGGATGCCTGTGCTTCAATAAATGGTATCATCACGGGCTGGGGATATCTGCTTACAACTTTTGAAGGAGATCTTTAGTCATAATCTATCAAAGCTTTAAATGAACATGAAACCAAGGAGACAAAATGAATAACTCACCCTAATGGAATAGCAGATGGTAAGATCTCACAGCACATCATGGTAGTGTTCCAGCATCCACTATATAATGTTTCTTTTTCTGAGTGAGAATAGTGCTCATTCTTGCTGTTTAATGTCTACAAGGTCTGGTAGAGACTAAATCATGATAAGAGCCACAGACGTTTTGGAAAGCCTGAAATTGGATAAGTGTCAGTCACTATCACCTCCATCAACCTTAACTTTCTTAGTCACAACGTAAACAGCTCCACATAGTTTTATTTCATCATTTACCAAAAGGGGGGGGAAAAATATATCCTAAACACTTCTGGACAGCAGCTGTGGGCAGAAAATATATAGGATAGCGAAGCTCGTGAAGTGTGCAAGGAAAACAGTGCTAGATAAACATGTCTGAAGATTGGGAATCCCAGGGCATTCATGTACTTCAGTTCAGAAAAAGGGAGGGATGCTGCATTTCACAACAGAAACTCTTAAAAATAAAATAAAATAAAAATAATTGCTTTGGGGACCCGAGTTAAAATGCAGGTGTTTTGAGGGGAACATAAACATTTTTTCCTAAATGAGGCGTTGAGGGCTGGGAGAAGGGCAGTAAAATTAGTGGAATTACTGCCTGATTTTAACCAGATGATTGCTGCAGTTGGACACCAGTGCGGTTTCATTAGGGACTCTAATTTACAAGCCATTCGCCACATTCCAGGGGAACACAGCAACTCCCCCCGCTCCTAAAGAATGCCAGCGTCGAGCTTTATGGCAGCAATGCCTGACTACACGCTTGCTAGCTTTGGGGCTTTTTTTGTCCTTGTTGCTATTGTTGGTTGTTTTTTTAAGGCCAGCTTGACTGTAGCGTTGCAGTCAAGCTTTTCGAGAAGGGCAAAAAAGAGTCACACTGCCTTAACCCAGGCAGGTAGTCCCAGGAATCTGTGTAAATCTCTACTGGCGTGGAGAGGATACGGTCCTCCTACTAAGAGCTATCCTGATTTATACATAATGTGCAATCAGATACATTACATCATTTCAGTGTTAGATACTAGTATATTCCAGATATAAAATGACCCTTTTCCTGGCCTTCCATTAGACCCTAAATTGTCGTTAAAGTACACTCCTGAAAGCCTGAAGCAGGTGAGGTTTTGGCCTCATGTGACCTAGCTCAACATAAATTTGTCTGATCTTTATAGAGGCAAATGGCCTAACAAACGCTGTGGATAGAGGAGATTTCCACGTAGCCAGCTCTTGAGATCTGGTATTACTTTCAGAGGTATGAGATTTCTGCCTCAACCCACCTGGCAAAGCAGCAATAACTTCTTTTCTTTAACAAATAACACACAACTCTCCTACAGTCCTCCTGTTTACCCTGCTTAGCTACCTTCTAGACCTATCTGCACCACATCAGCATAGCCCTCTTATGTAGCCCTGAGTTTATTCCACTGCCACAGTGCAAGTCACCAAAGCCAAAAGATGGTAATATGAATTCTTTCCTTGTTTCGTGGGAAGAGAGCCCTCTTTGTAGAGGATAAGCATCCTTTTGACACATTATTTTCTGGTTTTCTCCTATTCCTTCTTCTCACTGAATTTCACCTTTTCTATCAAGAGCTGCAAAGGTTCCCTATTTTGTCCAATCAACTTCCTTCCCTGTGCTGCTTGCAATTTTCTTTTACATTTTCAATACATCTGAGTTTCATTTTTCCCCAATGACTATTCTCTTGGCTAATGCACTCACCAATTCTGGTAGGCTCGCTGAGGTCCAACAGCCACGGTTAATGTTTGCCTGCTGTTAATCCTAACCCTCACACCTAAATTATGATTAAAAATAGTGAACAGAATCCCAAAGCCGGAGGGGATTTCGAGTCTGTCACCAAGTAGTTATAATATGTGCATGTTACATATTAACAAAGCCCACAAATGCAGGAAGTGAGGTTTCCTTTCAGTTGTAATATTTATCTCCTATTTTTTGAGGGCAGCCATTCTGGTCTACCGCTGCCTCTCCTCTGCTCCTGTCAGATCTCACAAGTTCTGCTGGGTTGGCTCAGACATGTATTCGATGCAAAACCTCCTATTTAAAACCCAAAACAGATTTAGTAAATAATGTCCTTCCCCTGGGGCAGGAATGAACTAGCAGAGCAGGAACCGTGCCGACAGAGAAGTAACCTTACATACGAGAAAGGAAAAGAGCAAGTTCCCTTGCATTAATTCATTCTTTGGGATCTTGTGTCCTACTTGAGAACCTTTAGTGAAATACTGTGCAGTCCTCATTCTGAACAAATTCAAAGTCACCGGGCCTGCTTGAATCATTTAAATTATTCTTCAGATTTTTTTCACTTTTTTTTTTATTATTATTACATAGGGCTTATGCTGGTGTAGGTAAAGCTGAACACTTTATCCCACTTCCAAAGACACTTTGGTTAGAAGATACAGTTTTCCGATGTAGCTTGCCTACAGAGCAGTTCTAATTATTCCCTTCAAATATTACTCATCGAGTATTTGGATAATTGATTCACAAACACTTTTTGGCACAGAAAAAATCTGGCATCCTGTCACTGCCTTTGTTAACCATAAATATTTGCTAGCAGCCTATATGATCAAGTGGCAGCCTACAACTGCTTGCAAACGCTCTCAAGGAATGTGTGGGAGTCACCTAGGCTGCAGGGTGATGATGTTAGTCCAGAACCGACTGAAGCTATATAAACTGTACAATGACTTGCAGCAAGAAGTAAACAATAAAGAAAAGACCACTTCCTTTCCAGGTTCCATTTTAAATTATTTGCGCTACTATTTGTGAACATACACTAATTTGCAAAACGACTCCGTTGTCAGATGTGGACACCCAAACAGCAGCCATGTGCTTTCACCAAGTGAAGAGCCAACTTGACAGAAATCTAACCTCAACTGGGTGGTTGCCTTTAAATGGAGTAAGTAATTTCACCTAGTCTTTATTGGGGGAAGGTAGATAGGTTTGACCAGGCACATTTTTCACTCTGCTACATCTGTAGACTTGCTGAAAGTCTTTGTGAATGAAAAATATTATTATGATAACTTACTATGGTATCTTTACATTCTTCTACAGATCTGAGATGGCAAAGGCCTCGACACATCTTCCTGTAGTTTATAAAGTAGTTATTTTGACAGTCAGACTATCAGATGAATTGTCACGAAGCCACACTGATTACTCTTAGTTCACCCTCTGAATGATAACAGACTTCATAACTTGGAAGACCTTTTATTTGCTTTGTTGATGTTGTTGTTACATAGTCAAGAGTCACCACACCATCAGGACATTTTTGAGTGCTTCGTGACTCGTATATTATTCTTCACTGACTTTAACTGGCATTTAAGCTCCTAATGCACCTGAGTGTTTTGATTGCTTTGGAAAATGAAACTATTCTTTAAGTGTAAAGGATGTGGATGATCTCTATTAACCAATTTATAGGAGTCTCTCTTTGGTACTAACAAGGAACAATCTGGCTTGAATTATTTCCCGTTGCTATTCAGAGACCCTTCAAGACTTCACTTCTTGTTTTCATAGGATCACCTTGTATAATTGAGGGCTAAAATGCAGGGCAATTTGTTCAGATCCCTTCCCAGTCTGCTTATCATCATCTCATGGATATGTGCAACTCACTTACGTGGAAAAAAAAGTTGAGCAAAAGAAGCTGAAATTTTTCCTAACACCACAGGGAATCCAGGCAACTTCTGAAGATCAGTTTGTTAAATAATCTTCATTCTGAGCAAAATTTGAAATGAGAGAACCAATACTTCATATAGATAAAAATAAAACTTTGAAATATAGTCAATTTACTGAAGAAAACATGATTCTTTTTTGTTATGATTCTTAAACATTAACAAAATTTAGTCTCAATAGGAGGAAAAAAAAAGGATTTTTTGCTCCCTTAGAACTCTTTTAAAAATAAATATGTTTGGGGGTGTTTGGACAAGATGAAAGCTACACTGAGAATGTCTTCTACAGAACTGACTGATCTAGAATAAGATGCCCTGCTTTATAAAAGAAGTGCTATTGACAGAGAGCTTCAGATAAGGTTAAAAATCTGAGTATCATGGCTGTTCAAAAAGATAGCACAAACCTTATATCTCTTCATAATTTATATGAATGTAATTGAAATTACTGGCCTTTGTGGATTTGTTTATTAGATGTATGATGAATAATCAGAGATGTTTTAAGATTAGAAACATTTAACATTATACAATTAACATCAGAAGAAAATTACTAAAAAAATGTGATGTCCTCATTGACAAAATACAAAACTTTGTGAGACAGAGCAAGTCAGGAAGCTGACGCTAGTAAGAGGAAGACCTACTCCATCTCCACTGCAGTGATCCTGAGGAAGCCTTAAGGTGAAGCAGAGCACAGATGTTGCACGCCAGTGCTCTGCTGCTGAAAGGGGATAAATGACTAATAGCTTTCACAAAAGGCCAAACAAAGTGTCATAAGCTCCTAAGATGTGTTTCAGCTTTTTTCCTATAATTATCTCACTTCTAGGCTAAACTTGACAGAAAACCCACTTGGTTTTGTAAGAAATACTCTTGTTGTTTAGGAATGCAGATGTTGCTGAGACTCAGAAGGAAGCCTACTTTCATTTGGCCAGCTGTCTCCTAACAAGACATCCACAAACTCTTCTTTGTACCCTTAACACTTAATCCAGACAGACAATGACTTAATGCTAGCTCTTGACACAAATAGACACTGCACTGTATCGAATAAGGCTGAGGCCATCAAAATAATTCTCATTTGAGAGTAAATGCAGCCTGAACCCAAGTTTGGGAGTCTGCTGAGTAAACACTACCAAAGGAGAAATAAACATGTTCTCTTGGCCTGAACTACCATAACTCTCTCAGCTGCAAAAAGAAAATACAGCACAAGAGAAAAAGGAATGCTTAGATATAACTTAGAGGACGGAAATTTTCTGTTCATGTTTAGAAGATCTCACAATATCTGACCACAGACATGTGTGCTAGCTGATATCTACCCCTTACCCAAAAATATGCTCAGGCAGATGGAGAATGAGATTGCTGGGATTTGATTATCAAAAATAAAACCACAGACCTGGATGAGCTAATGTTGTTCCAGATGCATTATCTTATAATCTCCAGGAAGAGAGGGAAGGAACATCGAATCCTCCCCTAAAGAGGTCTTTCGGCAGGCTTAATCTCCCCACTGCATGAGAAGAAATTGCTGCCTAAAACTGGAGGGGATCTCTGTCTGGGTTCCAACCAGAAGAAAAGTCCAATCTGAAGGAACAGCAAATAGTGGAGTGAATGGCAACTTTCCATTTACCTGTTACCTGCTATGACACAAAAAGATCCCTGGGTCCTTTCTCTACTCTGTATTACTCAGAAAATGCCCCTGGCCTATTGTTTTTGTTTATTCCTGCCCCAGGTCACCTTTCTTCTTTCCCCAACGTTCTTCTATCTTGCATCAAATTATATTGCAGAGCTAATCCAAAACAGAACCCTCCGAAAAACTTTCTGGTACAGTATCTTAAAAAAAAATAAATCCTTATTTAGGCATTCAATCCCTGAGAAAAGGGGTTGGTTTTGAAGAAAATGCACTTTACATATACTTCCAGAATGATTGTGATCTCTTTAAAGCCCTCTGACTCTCCCTGGGAGGAGTCGCCACATTAAGTGCATTGCAATGGGCGCTGCAGTAGAGCCCACACTGGTGCTTGTGCATTTGACCCATGGGCCTCTGAGCTCACTGATAAGGTGGCTGCTCTCCAAGGGGACATCCAAAATTCCAGTCAGGTCCCACAGCAATTGCAGGGTCAGCTTTTTTGCCACATACGGTGACCATTAGCTGAAAATGTCAGAGACCAAAGGTCACCACAGTGCCCTGGCAGTATTTATATGCTTGAAAAGTACCTGGGTGCCTTTGGGTATCCCAGTGTAATTTGCTTTTTAAAAACAAAATATGTTTTCTCTCTCTCTTATCCATGCCATATACATGCTTTGCCTTCAAAAGAGTTCTATCACATTTAAAATAATGTGATGGGTAACAGAATTCATCCCTCCATAAGCGGTAGGGGGAGAAAGCTGTAAAGCAAAGGATGCTCCTACCATTGTTTCTTCATTGTTAAAAGGTGAAAACCTCAAACAACGAGGAAAAAAAAAAAAAAAGAAAAGAGACAGTTTTAAGGGCTTTTAAAATATCTAATGCTCCAGGATCTAAATTGGCAAGGAGCCAAGCAGTGTCTTAAAGGGACAAGCACTTTATTATACTTTCTAATTCTTCCAAAGTCTGTCTGTAGGATATATGAGCTGGCTCTAATATGACTACTCTATTCTCATCCTCCAGTGGTATACTCTGGTCTCAGCTCATAAATTGAAAATGGAAGATCAGTAAATCAGCATGGACTGTTTCAGAGGGACATTGTGAATTTCCAGTCAAATCTTCTGGTTTATCTTAAATATTTCATCTTAACGTCACCTTTAGAAAAAAATCTTTCATTCAAGTAAGTTACAACATCCAGTTCTAAACTGATTACACTCCCCCACTGACCTTCTGGAGAAAGGCTTCCACAGCAGTACAAATACCACATTGGCAGCTCTCTGCTAAAGCTGAGGAAGGAGAATTTTTGGCATGGAAAAATCCTTAAAACCCTCCCAAGACTTGTTGTGATGCAGAAACAAGGCAAGAGGAGGTCCACATTATCGTAGCACGACACAAACCACTGTGGCTCTTGGCCAAGGCTCCTTTCCAGTGTCTACCATTTCTGTAGGGGAGTCCCCTGTCCTTTACACAAGCATGACCAACACAGTGATACTCATCATAAATCTACTGGGCCAAACTTATTTTCTGTGTTGCCACAAATTTAACCAGTCTAAGCCAGGGGAGGCATTTTCTGAGGCAGGTGGGGATGCCGTAGTGAGAAGGATTAAAAAAGAAAGATACAGATGAACACTCTCAATGAGTCTCTCAGGGACAGCCTAACTGAATCTCCTTACAATAATAATAGCAACTTCTTCCCCTGAGGAGGAACACTTCCCCAAAAGCTCAAAGACACACCTAGAAGGGAAAGATTTAACTGAAAAGTTGTACTATGAAATGCATTATAAATGTCATTCATTTCAACCAATGCCAGTTGTACTGGGCAATAAACAATGAACCCTTGAAATACAATTCTTCTATATTCTGCTGCTAAAATAATTGAGGAGTTACCTGAGAAATATGCACTGATAAAACTGCTCAGAGAGCTTGAGTCCACCCTCTTTCTTCCTACCCTGGCCTCAATCTTTTGTCTTCTGAGTGGAGATGATTTTGGTTTTCAGGAGTTTAAATGAAGCTGGGAATTTCCATGGCTGCTTATTTATACAGGGCTATACTCCACAGTTAATTCACCCTGACAAGAATGATGTTGAGCTTTCTTGCCATATGATCTTGTATTTAAGATCCTGTCAGTTTTGAGGACTCCAAATAAACCTTCTTTTAAATATTTAATACTCGTCAGTGATATATGCCTTTAGGCTCTGAGCTTGGCCCAATCATCAAAACTTAGAATTTTCTATATATCCCATCACTACAGTCATCCCATATAAATTAAATTTGCACTCTAAATTCTCTGGTGAATTCCAAGTTGTTTCCTTCTCATTTTGCATTCCCCCATATCTAGAAAGAAATAAAAATCTACTTAAGTTTCTTCTGTAGGACTTCTGAGGTCTTTGTAAAGTCATTACATCCCAAAAATAAATAGCCAGAATATTTCATGATAATGCATCCGATGATACAAAATGCTCAGGTTCTCTACATCTTGCTTCCTTTTTTTATGGATCTGCACATGTAATACTAGAAGTAGCCAAAGACAGGAAGGTTTCTCTCTCTACTTCTTTGGTATCCCTTTTGTTCTGGTAACTGCAGGAATAAGAGATACAACAGACTCCCTTACATGGAACAGAGATCTTCATGGAGTAAATGGAAGCCACCTTGCAATATTGATCCATTGAAGCATTACGGTAAATGTGGGCCTTGGCCAAAATAGCCAACAGCCTGTTGCTTGGGGACCTCACCGACATTACTAAGGGAAACATAGGTTAAAGCTCTTACTTTGAATAAGGTTGATAGATGTTTGGACTCTGTCTCCACTGACAAGCTATTTTTCATTCTGATCACAAGTTCCACTGCAGACCTGTGGAGATTTCCTTCTTATTAAATAAATTAAGTAGTAACTCAACCTCAAACAACTCAGATCCTCATTCAAGCTTCTCAACAGTATGAAGGAAGAGGTGGCTGGAGGAGTTGGTAGATCAGAGGTTTCCTCTCATCCTTCCCCTCTCTTCCCCTTTCAATAATCAACACAGTTCTCAAGGTATTTAAGAACTGTTTCCTTCCAGGCAAGATTTATTTGCTCCCTGGTGCTCAAAGTCCTGCAGAACTTGTCTTTCCCTGTGTCTCTCCATTTGCAACTCTGGATGCATCACACACGCACACACCCCTGCTAGAAAATCCGAGAGACACACCACAAAAGGCTGACCCAGGAATCACAGGATGTGCTCTGAATAAGAACCCAGGCAGATGGGATACCTGTCACACGCTCCAGACACAATCAATAGCAAAGGCAAAAAAACACTAGCAGGGGCCTTCATCAAATGGAAACATAACTAAAACAAAGTGTGTGTTAGGTTCTAGTTCAAGAGAGGTTCCTGGAAGCTAACTCATAACAGCGAGAATAGAAATTCAAGCTCTTCTTTGACAGGAATTGTCCCTAACTCTAAGTAAAAGTGTTTATACTTCACAGAACGCAGCAAAATTGCCTTTGAGTGTCAGCAGTGAACACTGTATATTCTTCCAAGACTTCGCAGTACAACTGTCAGCTGTCTGTTTTCTTTCTGCTATGTGTAGAGTTTATACAGACACTCCCAGAGGAGCCTTTAATTGCATGTCATGACAAGTCTCCCAACCTCTTTGCAGCTCTTCCACTTAACACATAGTGTAAACTCACCCAATCTCCCTTCACTTTCTCCTTCCTGGATTTCTCTCTTGGAGCTCTGTGGAGGCCTGTGTTGAAGCTTCATTATGATGGAGTGGACCCAGTGGAGAACTCTATAAAAAGCATCCGACCCATTTATCAGGACAGATCTCTTTAACAAGTCTATATAAACCTCACATGTTGAAGAGCCCTAACCTGTGACTCAGAAACGAAGCTAAAACCCAAAGTAACTAAGGAAGAGGATTTTTTTCTGATTGCTTATTCCTACAGGTTTTTTTGATTGTCCCAGAAAGTCACTAGATTTTACTAATGACAGCACTGAGCGGTCCCAGCAGAGAGACAACACCATTACAGAGAGAGCTATGCAAACACAGAGATCATCCCTGCCCCAGAGTTCTTATAATATAAATAGTAAAGACAGTGGGAGGGAAAATAAAAGCACGGAGAGGTGAAACGCGTTGCTCAAGATGACACAACAGCTCAGTAGTCACTACAGAGTATTGCCTCTCAGGGTAAGTGTTTTTGTAAGAGGTCTGGCTTTGCATCTAAAAAAAAAAAAAAAATATCAAAGCAATTCTCATGGCAAAGATATTGTAAAGTCTGGTTACACTTGTAAAAGGATTCTTTAGAACATCATGTCCCAGCGTGCCATATTATTCCCTTTTTGTGATTCTCAAAGCAAATTTCCTCAATTTTCAAGTCTAAAGAGACATTTCTTTTTTACTGCTTCTGCCTCAAACCAGTATCCAAAAAATTAAGGTGCGATAGCGAAACATTTATATTTAAAGTACTGTATGTTTGCATCAGATGCCTCCCCCACCCATTACAGCCATGGTTTAACTGCACATTTAAGCACATGTTTAACTTTAACCACACAAGGAGTACTATACACATCAATGAAACTACCTGCACTTAAAATTAAGCACTTGTTTAAGGGCAAGACGTAGAGAGAGACACATAGTGGGATTTTAAAAACCCCTTGAGCATTCAGTGGAAGTTAGGTGCTTAATGCGCTTAAGAGACATTTGAAAATCCCACTGAGATGGTGTATCTGCAGCTGAATGCCTCTGGAAATCTGGCAGCGAGGCTCAGAATGATACAGTGATTGATTGCAGAGAGAATTACACCTCTAATGAAGTCCTGATTACAAAGAGAATTTGCAACAGATATGGCTAAAATTGGTGCAAGGATTGGCTCCTTTTTCTAAAGCATCTCCTGGAGCTCCATCCAAAATAGCATTTGGCTGATATGTAATTCTGTGAGCTACACAAGCAGCAGCTCTCAGAGGTCTCACAGGACCAGTCAGACAGCTTGTGGTACATTTATATTTACTAATTTCCACTATCTAGGATATATGTCACCCTGTACAGTGGTCAAATACCCCAGTCTTCCCTTCCCTGTCCTATCTCACCAAATCCCACAGCAGAGGCATCTCCACACTCTCCCTTCTAGTGGATCTTGGACTAATCCCTCAAAGAGGGCCCAAAACACCCAGTCTCCAGCTCTGAAAAATCAGTACTCACCCAGCAACGCATCCAAATGCCTGAGGACACTCAGAAGCTGAACAAACACCTCTAATGAAGTGATATAATTTTCCTAAGCTAACAAGAAGAAGGTGACCTGAGCCCTCAGGTATGAACCCTAATGGACAACAAGCCAAGGAGATAAGCCTCCGCTTTCCACACAAGCTAACAGAGGTCATGCTGGCCAGAGTTTGAATCTTTCTGGCAAGCAGTTCGCTGCAGCTCTACACCTGGCTGGGTTTAATTTGTTATTTATGTCAGCTTTGCATATTTGTAAAGTTCAAGGGTTTATTGCCCTGGCCTGACCTTGCCAAGTCAGAGCTCACATGTGGTTCTCTAGTAGCAATTTCTTTCTAATAAACTTTACTTGAAAGAACATGTGTGATAGATTTTGTTGATGATTAAAAAGAATGGGGCTATGTTCATTGTTAGCCAAGCTGGTTTTGAAGTTTTGTTGGAAGTCACCTCTGTTCTCATTTTTAAAAAAATGTCCCCTTCCCCCTCACCCCTTTATTTTACCGCACACCCTAATTATGTTTCATGTTGAAGCATGTAGCATTGTTTGTGTCTATACAGTAAAGACACTTCCCCCGTGTGCTTATTAAGATCATTAAATTAAAGAGCATTGTTCATTTTTCTTTAATCAGAGCATGTGCAAGCACCAAAACCTGGGCACACACAAAAGCATGAAACTGCAAGTCTCCGATGTGCAAACATGTATAAAGCAACCAATGCCTGACGCATTCTTTACCAGCCCCAAAGACTGCTGCTCCTAACTCACTTTGGTTTTCCCTATTAACAAGGGAAACAAATATTTTCTGTCCCTACAGGCTGTGTAACAGGGTACGATCCTAGCTCTGTAGGAAGCAATACCATATTCCCTTCACCTTCAAAGGGCTCAGAAATTCATCCCCTTATGCTCAAAAACAAATAAGCCAGAGGTTCCCTGGGAAGTGGAACTTCTAAAACCTGATATTCTGACCTTGCTGCAGTGTAGGTTCTCATGTGCCTAAAAGCATGGTTGTGCCTGTGTTGTTTCACCCCACTGCTTCATAGTCCGCACTTCCAGCCACCTGCATGCCATGCACTTTGGGGATGGTAAAAACTGAGGACTTTGTGCTTGTGCCCACAGACCCATGTTTAATACAGCGCTGCCTGTCCTTCTGCCAAGCATGGTTGACGCTGCCCGAGTTATTAGAGGTAGATGGACAGGCAGACAACACAATTGCACAAATCTCATTTTCTTATAAAACCCAGCTGAAAGTGTTATAACACTGCTAGCACATCCTGAAATCCTTACTTGCCCTACAACTCTTTATTTTCTCACAGCTTGTTATGTTTTCAGCTCAGGACCTAACTCTGGATGGATAGCATTGAAGGAAGTTTTCATCTGGTGTATGACAGCAAGTTAGCATGTGCTTTTCTGATTACTTGAAGAGCATGTATGTGCAAGTACCTTCCTGAATCAACAGCTTTGATTGTAAATCATTTGAGGCAGGATTGCCATTTATTAAATGTGTGCACAATGACCTGCCTGAGATCCCTAACGCTACTGTAAAATGACTAAATAAGTAAATAATAGTGACATTCATGCTCTGACAGCAGCTGCGAGACTTTCCATTAAATGAAGAGCTCAAGAGGCAATTGCGTCTAATAGTCAAAGCAGGGACTAGGAAACTGCATTCCTGGTTGTCGCCCACGGAGCAGGGTCAGGATGTGCTGTAGGTTACTTCTGCCTGAAGAATCAGTTCATAGCTCCCCCTGTGAATGGGATGCTGGCCTAAGAAGTGGTCAGCCTGACACAAGCCTGTCCTTTACTAAGCAGCAAAGGACACTAGTTTGAATTACGCTTGGTGTGGGTTGGCCTGTAGAAGCTGCAGGGCAATCAGCAGTGAACAGCAGTGTGCCAACTGATTATAAGAGCTCAGCCTGCAGTCCTGTCTGAGACTTGCTTTTCCCAGTGCCAATAAACCAGATCTGAAATGTTATTTCTTATCTTCCTTTTGTGTGAGGTGACTTTTCAGAAGAACCAGGCAATTTTAGCAAACCATAAGAGACATGTATGCAGGTTTGTATGTATTTATATATACATATATATGTATGTACACAACTCCAAATAATTATTTTTGTCTTTCCTTTAGCTTCTCTATTTCTTTGGCACCACTGTCTCCATATGCAGTCTTCTCATCATATTCACTGTCCTTACCTTTCCAATCTCTTTCTTCCTTCAAATTCTTCAAAAAATGCTAAAGATAGTTTGGCAAGAGCTCATTTTTGCAAGGAACAACAAAATTAAGGGAATCCAAAGCTGACTATAGAGCCCCATGGAGGCAAAATGGTACAACCAAGAGTACAGAAAAACTGGGGTATCCAAAGCAAACTGGAAGAGTTTCAGTCCTAGCCCTTATTCTGATTACAGCTTAATTGGACACCCTGGTGTTTGAAGGAGCTTGGTGGAAAATAACACAAATGTGCCTATTGTTCTTAGAGTAAGTATTGCAATAATAATCATTCTTTAAGCACCAGTAGTGCCTTTCATCTAAGGACCATAAAGCACAGTGCAAACATTAATGAACTAACCCTCTTGGTGTTCCTATAAACAAGGTAGACATTTTAGACCCATTTTTTAACAAAAGTATGAGGCCCAGGGAAGATAATAGCAATTTGGTTTTTACATTTGCTGTTGGTTACTTAATTTTGTGTATATTTAGGACCAGCAGTAAGTATTACTTGATTTTCAGAAGTCATAAATATCCCTGGTTCCAATGGCTTTTAACATGTAGCGTCTCTAAAACTCAAGTCCTACTTTAGTTGCTTTAAAAGTATGTGCTTAGATGATAGCTCTGTCTCAAGATCTCTGACAGAATCAGAAAGTTTGTGCAAGGACTGGAGGAATTTAAGGCTCCTGGTTCCTAGTCCCTTCATCTACACAGTAGTCTACCATGATTTTTTATAGTATAGTTAATGTCCTGTAAAGACCTAGGCATAGTCTTCACTTTCAGCATGAGTAATTCTATTGAATACGATATTGAACACAGTGAATACAGTTGATTCAGCGTGCAGAGGTTTTTACAGGGTTGGGCCTCACATATTTCCTTTCTAGTCTTTAGAAATTCTCGGATGGCTTCACATACCCACCCAAGAGTTTAAAATATGAAATGGAGCTAAATCCCCACAAACCCTTGTTTTATCAACCTTTCCTAACTCTTTGGTGATTGGTTAAGAAATTTGTAAGCGGCATTTCCCAGGCATTGGCTTAATAAGAGGCTTTCACCCTTGCTCTCAGCCAATCCAAGTGCTAAACTGAACACTGCCCAATTTATTTTTTAACAAGGTTCTCTGCTATTGAAACCAGTATGAAGTGCAATTATGGGCTTAACATTCAACTGTTAAATTATCCTCCCCACATCTTTCCAGGCCCCTCTCTTAGCTCTTTGGAAGAATATTTTATTGGAAAGGGTAAATGTATAAAAATCTACTGTCGAAACACTTAACAAATCTCCCCTGTCAGGCCAGTAAACTGTAGTCCATCCACTCAGATCAGAGATTGCTGTTTCTCTGCTCCCCCTTCCCCACCTCCCTTTTCTTTGTTTAAAATATGCTGACCACACAGTGACCTCTCGTAACCCATTGGTCGAAAATTACAACCAGCCACACAAACAAGCAGCTCGAGGTCAGAAAGAGCAGGGTCTGCTAAAAGTTAGTAATCATACATTAATTCCCTGACATAATTAATCAAAATGAACCACCGTTATCTAGCGCGGAACCTTTAACCTATTACAAAGGGGTCAATTTGCAAACCACTTGAGCATGGGAGTTTGGTACAAATAGCATACTCCCTTCATCTGGGATGCCCTAAGTAGGCAAAAATGCCTTTGAAGTCCCAAATCTACCAGATTTAGATATAATTTCATCAATCAAGTTAAAAGACTGCCTTCCCTCCAAAAAGGATTTCATGTAGATCTGTCATCTAGCTCTGTTCAGTGGGTGACTGAAAATCCATTTGTTAGGCTCTTTTTGTCAGGATGGAGTAGGCTGCAGTTGGCTCTACATGTCAAAATAGCTGAAAGTTTATCAAATTGAAAGCTAAGAGGCATGATTTGTGTTAGAACCTGCACTGGTTTGGTGAAGGAAGCAGTAAATCTCAGCTTTGTTATGCCAATCAGCTCCAATTCTGGAACTTAATTGTGTTTTCATTTGATATGACTATAATTATATCTATATAGCGCATGCAGCTATTCATAGGGAATCAGAGACAGGACTTCACACATCTGTACAGATCCCAGGAACGTGCTGCCTTATGATCCTTTACACTCTCACCCAAGCAAAGTCCCTGTGAATTAGTATTATCTCCATCTTAAAAGGAGGGAACTGAAGCCCAGAGAGTTATAGCCCTGATCTTTCAAGAGATTGTAGCACTCAGTTCCTTTTCAGATGTTAAATTCCTATTGAAATCAGCATGAATCGGGCATCTCAACAGGAATCAGGAGCCTAAATACTTTTAAGATTTGGGTTTAAACAGCATGTCCAAGGTCACACAGGAGGAATTTGCAGCAGAGAGAGGGAGCAGAATCCAGGTCTCTGAAGTCCACTGAATCAACCTTCCTCCATCAGATTTAAGATCCCTACAGTCCATGGAGTCTCCCTTGAGTGTTATCTAATCCGCTTTCATATGTACCAATACAAACACTCCTCCGTATGTATATTTAATGTATTTATTTATTGCACGCAAGAATGGATGAGCTGTAGAGTTTTAGAAGAATATCATCTTATCCAGTGATACCATATATCACACAGGTGAATCCCCAGGGGTTTATGATGTTACAAAGACCCCAAAATAGAATTAATTTTAAGCCATTCACTGAATCTCATTTTCTGTGTCATATAACATACGACCACAACAAAGGCGTCAAAAATATTTTAAATTGCTTTATATTAGAATTAGTGCAACAACTGCATTTGGAAAGTATCACACCTACTTAAAAAGTTTCTGGGAAATGTAAAACAAAGTCATTGTTAAGGTCAGTGTTTTAGCAGAGGTCACTTGAACTACAATTCCCAATATGCACATGGAGTTGACATGTCTGGCTTTTAAAACAAAATCACAATTCATCATCTGAATGTCAGATCTGTGGCTTATGAGTTCCTGGTGTCTGAATGATTATGACACTTATAAAGTATATTTTATTATTACAGCCCACTCATTGCCACTCTCCATATGTGAAGTGATGGATATTTTAAATGTAATTCTACTTATTTATATTTATATCTTACTACTGACAGGTAAAAAGCATCAACAAATCACTGCAATTTTTAACTAGTCAGAGACAAGATTTATTTTTAGTATAGTTAGTATGCACACTGTGGTTATTAGGAAGAATGATTCCCACCCAGAGAATCATTGTTTAGTCATGTTTAATTAAAATAAACAAAAAAAAAAAAAAAGCAACCTCAAAACATTCAGAAATGTCACACAAAGGTAAAAGGGATGATGGCAGATACGCATATCACAATAAGTCTTTGTGTAGAAACGAGGAACTAGACCGTGCTCACCTCTGACTGCTAGAAAGGCTGGTCCGATGCAGTGATCCACCAGCCAAAAACCAGGAACTGCCCAGGAACTGTAGTGGCCACTGGAAATTAAGAGGATAAAGCTGTCTTTAACAGGAAGAGATGAAATTGCCTGCAACATACTACTTCATCAGATTGTTACATTTTCATATTAATTAAGTACATAATTAATTTATTAATACTTTAATTGTTCACAGAGTTAAGACTACGAGGGACTTATTTAATGGATAGAGTCCTAGACGGGGATGCAGCAATTCTGGCTCAGGTTCCTCCTCAGCCACCTGATTTTCTGTAGAACTGTGAGTAAAGATCCTTTGCTGTTAAAGACCAGTAATGACAAAGAGGTGTTTGCGTGTGGAGGTGAACAGGGCCGCATACGTTCCTAGACAGAACAGAGCCTTGGCAGAGCATCTCACCTATATGCTGTCACTATAATGGTATCCTCATCAAAACAAGTTAGCTTTGTACAGTCTGTAAGATACTTTTGACTTTGCGAGAGACCTTCAAGAAGGGCAATGCTTCTTCCCCAGCCCAACAATCCTTCCAGTCTGTAAGGAGAGCTGGCATCAGTTCCCGGGGTGGCTGGACAACATGCCAGACAAAATGGGGGGTGCTGCAGTTCTACAGCTCTCCTCTTTCCAGAAGGGCTAAAAACCATCACAAATAATGTTGACCTGCTTCATCAGTCTCATTTCAAAGACCCTTTTGCACTTAAGTTTTGCAGCTGCTCCTGGCCTCAGCTCTGTGCATAGCTCTCAAAAAGAGCGGTGCTGGAGATGTACTGTAGGATGGGTTCAAGGGCCAAGGTGGGAAAGGCTCTCTTTTGATTCTGGGCAACTCTGTGCCATGGGATAGTACAGTGCTAGGATGAAAGATTGTTGGCTGTGTAATCACAGGTCCCTCCCAAGAAACTTGGTGCTTTGCTCTGTGCCCAGTCCCCAAGTGTGTGAGCTGAAAGGCTGGCATTAGACTGTTCATAAAGAAAAAGAAAAAAAGAAAACTTTGATGCTTATCTCACTCCATGCACTGTACTAAGTCACTGCGTGCTCTAGTACAAACTACTGAAACCCTCACTTAGCATATGTGTAAAATGCATATAACTATAATTAATGACCTCCAGGGTCTCTGGTAAAACCATTTAGCATTTGTCAGGCACTTTGTGGGCTTTTGGGTCAAAAACAATAAGTGCAAGGTAGCATTATGAAGAGTTTCATCCTCAAGTTATAATATATAATAGCAGGATCTTCGAGTTACAAATAAAATCATATTGCAGAAACGTGTAACATAGAAAATGCAACTGGACACTTCACACATTCAAATAGACTTAAGGGTGTATAACACGTAGATGTATTCTGGACCTGGGCATTTACACAAGGATAAACCTGTTCTCGCATAGGTAGCTTCTGTTGCCATTAACAGACGGGGAACAAGTGTGAAAACACCAATTGCAGCAACTTACTTACAATGGTTGGTTGCTCTAAGGTATGAGTTACCTTGAGCTTATTCTATAATATCACACGAAGGACCAAGGGGTTGCTAGTAGCTCATTCTGCAAAACCACCTGAGCTGCAAAGGCTTGTGAGTCACACTCCAGAGCATCTGCAAGGGAAATCGCATTACATTTTCCAGGCCACCAAAACTCCTGCTCAAAGTGGGAAACTCGCACATGTTCAATCCATTCCCTCCCACACACACCCTGTCTCAACTCCCACGGGATAGGGAGTTTATTAGTTAATACTTGAGCTTAAATCTTCGTCTGAGGAGGTGATGAGCATCTAAGTCTCTCCTCCCTTCTTACACAGAGATGAAAGTTTCTTAGCTGGCCTGTTCCCTCCAAACTCCCCCCCTTCCTGGAAGAGATGAATCCCCGCTGAAGAAACCTGAAACCTCTGGCCACCCAGCATATCCTTCAGAAATAAAAGCATCTTCTCTGAGAAAATGTGTGCATGGAAGGAAGCACAATGCAAGGCAAGCTCCACTTGCATAGAGCTGTAGGAAATAAAAGGTAAAAGCCAAAAAAAGCCAAACGGAGTGGTGTTAAGATAACAACAGGACATTGTTTTGATCCCAGGAGATCCTGTGGTTTTTCTTTTTAATAGTGTCACTTAGAGTAACTTATAAGGGAGGCAGGGAAGGTGACACAATTTTATAACTCTGCAGGGGCTTCACACCATGGGACAAGATTCCTATTGTACTGAGGAGTATTGGAAAGAAAAGGGGGAAAAGAAAAAAAAAAAGAGCTTGCAAAGCAGATCTAAAATTACACCTATTCTCAAGGAAGATACAAATCTAGGCCAGAAGGATTGCTCATTACAATGAACTCCTAGGAACTTTTCTAGCAAACGCTTCACAGGTATTTATCAACCTAGCTGAAGGCAGGTGAGTAGGAGCAGAAAAAAAAAAAATCAGCCTAGCTTTTCCCCACAAAGCCCTCAGCTTAGTTTCTACAAGTGATTAGGTTTTGTTTTCCATCTCTCCAGCCCAAAATTTGTTCAATAAGTTCATGGGAAGTGTATGGCAGGGACATGATAGAAAGACAGGAAATTTCAGACATAACTGATTCTCATGACTTTCCCACCCAAGATGACACCCAGACAAGCACAAAAACACCCTTTTAGCTAACAGGGACAATGTAAAAACAGAGGACAGTGTTCTCAGGGTGGATTACGCTCGGGACAGGCTCAGTTTTCTAAGGTGCAGCCCCTGCGCATTTCTCCTCCTGAGTCAGATCCCTGTGTTTCCCATGGCTTCCTGCAATCAGCCTCTGCTTGATGTGTTTTTCACTTGGTCAACTACCTCTACCCAGCTGCACCCCACATGGAGACAGGACACTTCTAATGACTCCTGACAGGGTTTCTCTATTTCAGCAATACAAAATCGTGTACTAAACAGTAGCTTTTCAGCTCTCCCCTTTCCTCAGTCCTATCAACGGCAGCAGAGGTGGGCGTGATCCACAGCACCAATGAGCTCTGGTTCACTTGAGTTAGCTGGTGTACCCCACACAGGTACAGACAGTAGTTTCAGAGCCCAGCATAAACAAATCAATTGCAAAATTCAAGCCTCAAAGTTGGAACAGACCAAAGATGCTACCACCCTCTTACAAGAGAAAATCATAAACTGTTAAACCCAAAATAACAGAAAACAGGCAGATTCAGAGGGAGAAACAAAATGCAACAAAACCGCGTGGGCATCTGTGACTTTTAAACAATAATGTAAATCCATGAGAATAATTACAGTGGGATGGCCCCCAGTGTCCCACTATTATTATTGTGAGGTAAGGTCTTCAAAGATCTTTATCTAAGCTAATTTCAGCTATTTGGTACAGAACTTCTTTTATTCCCTTCCCACTCTGCATCACACAATGCTCTTTTTGGTGTTTCCGTTCACACAGCGGGCACTGATCCCTGCTAGGAGAGGTGTCAAAACTTCTAATAAAATGACTGCTCACGCAGAAAGTCTCACAGCTGAAATTTTGGAGTCGTACAAACTCCCACACAAAGCAGGGCTGTCAGATCAGATTGCAAGGTGTCAGTTTACCCAATTCAAACCTGAGGTTCTATTAAAAAAATGCACAACAACCCCCCCCCTACACACACACAAATGGAAAACGTCAATCAAAAGTAATTAATAGTTTTCCTTCCTCTTTCGCACTCAAAAGAATGCCAGGAGACAATATTCTGTAAACTCAAATGACTGATGAATAACATTTGTTAGAAAGTCAGATGTATGGTAAAACATTCACAGGCATCATCAGTGCTACCTGAAGACTCTACTCCAGGCATACAACTCTCCCAAATTCCTCGGCAGAGTCTGTGCTGAAATGTGCTGCGCAATGTAAAGTTTCGGAGGTGACAGAAGGCGTCAGTACAGATGGGGAGGACAGATGTGGGGCTAAGCCAGATGTGCGGGAAAGAGCTTGGGGCCAGATTTGAGCCTTCAGCACCCACCATTTACGTCAAGCAACTGTGAATGATCTCATTTCCCAAGTCATCTAGGGCAAAATATGGCTTTGTGTCGAGGAGCGAATAATTATGGGAACTTATAAAAAAAATAAAGAATCCTATTGAGCTTCTCTGAGACCTGCAAAGATTTAAAACAAACTCCTTCAAGCTGAAAGCCAAAGTTCTTCATTTAACCAGCAGTATCTGCATAAAAGGCTCTTCAACTCAACATCAGACAGTGCACCAAGCGTGGACTGCTACTTTAGACTTTATTTTCAATAATTAGGTGTGGATTTACTCACAGAAGGATATAGAGGGACTAACAAGGCTGTAGCCTCAAACCCTTTCTTCCCCGTTAGCCCACTAATTCCTATTCCATGTCTGCATCTAGCCCTATCATGGATCTCAGCTGTATATCTCCCTTCTCCCCCCAACACAGCCATGGATGTGTTGCATCTGATCCATGTAGATGGAAATACATTAGTAGACAAGCAACTATTAATACAGAAAAGAAAAATCCTCCCGTTTCCTTCATATTCCTTGCTCTGGGGAGGAATGCTCTTTCTTTGGCTCAGCTTTCTTCCACCTAACCAGGGATTTTTGGGAGACAGACCTCCCTGGCTGGCAAAGTTAGCTCTTTCCAGGTGCATATCACCTTCACTTGCGAGTTCTCCCTAACTCAACTTCAGCCAAAGTGATCTGACTTAGCAAAAAGCGGCTATTAAAACAGTTGTGCAGTTTTTTTCTTGCTATTTCTCATTCAGTTCCCTATGTAAAACCTGATTCTACAAAGATTTATGTTTAAGCATTACTTACCCAAGTTACCTCCTTAAAGTCAATTGAACAGCAAAATGATGTTTCTCAACATATGTGCCGAAGTCCTTGCATGGTTATGGGCAGTAAATGACCCTACATCATCCCCTTTCACCATCTGACACCTGTGTTGTTTTTATGGACAGATGCCACATACATGTTCTGGTTTTTTCCCAACCTTTTCTTCCCCCCTCTTTCTCCACATTTTTTGGAACTTATTGGCTACAATACTCTTCATACATCTTTAACCTACTCTGAATGGTAAGAAGTAGTATATGATGCAGGTAGCTCCTCCCAGCCTACTTGGAGGCAATCTAATGGAAAGAGGACCACAGCTCTGGATATCTTTGAAGCACTAGGCTTCTAAGTTGTTGCTGCTGTTGTAACCCCATAAAGCTCTTTTCTTTTGTTCTCTTCTTGAGACTGGTTCCTAGTACCCTTCAGACATTTTATTGATCTTTCTCCCCCTCTAGCTCATACATGCTAATTGTACCTCTGTAGCAAAACAATCTTATTATCATGTTAATTAGTGGGAGGGTTGTTGAGGGTTTCCAGTTCATTACCTGCTAATTTCAAGATAAATGAATCCACAGGTTACTAAGTAAATAAGGTCACCTATCAAGTACTTGTAAACGTGTTTGTAAACAAGGAGGGGAGATGGGGACGGAGAGAAAGGGAAGTATGTTTGGCTTGGATGGTGGGAAGTAGCTTTGGATACGGATTTGGCATCCCATGCTGGGGTGACTCCATTTCCCTTGAACTCATTTGTAATGGAAAGCGAATGTTTGCTGTCCACCTGGTTCCCCAGTGGGACGTTTCCTCCCTGCAACTACTTTGTGCGCTCAAAGGGCTCTTTGTGAGCAGATTACTCATTCGGAGGTTTGGTTGATTGTTGCTGCCTTTTGTGGTGAGAGCCAGGAGTGAGGACATGCACTAGGCAATACAGCACCAAAGGGGGAACAAAAAAGCACGGTAGTGTGAGTCACGGTAACCTCCCCCTCCACATGGCTCAGGGTTATTCATATTGCCTTTATACACAGGGCAACAGGACAAAAGAATTCAATGGGAGAGGGGAAATAAACAGTCAGATCCTCTGCTGGGGTAAAATGACATATTGCTTTGAAATCTGTGCCTTTACACCATGCCCCAAACCTCCAGGAAAATGACTCTCTGAGTGGGGCAAGTGAATAAAAGGACCGTGTAGAAAAGCATATCTGAACCATGGGGATTGCAGACGTAAATTATCTGGGGTCAAAATGGAAAGCGATACTGAGCAGGCTCCCTTGGGCTCTGTCCTCAGACCAGCTCTGTTCAATGTGTTTGTTAAAGCCTGTGAAATAAATATGTGTATTAAATGTGTGTGGGCAGCCAGATCACTGAAAGGAAAGAGAGAAATTCAAAAAGATCTTGATAAATTGGAAAAAATGGTGTGGAAAAAATAGGGTACCAGTCCCTAAGGGCAATTTCAGAGTCCAAGTCTGAGTAGGAATAAGGTATTTGAATACGAGGTGAGCCTAGCAAGGTGGTGATACTTCATTAAAGGACATGAAGAGATGCACAGATCTCAAGTTAAAGAGGAGGGAATACTGTCTTGAAGTTGTGGACAAAGCAAATGTGATATTAGCATGCATAAGCAGGAAAATTGCCTGCCAGACTCCTGAATGACCTCCAGCCCATGTAGTGCTGGCTGGGGCCAGGTTTAGAGGGAGAGCAGAAAGATCAGAGCTCCAGGGAATTTGGCCTGTGAAAAAAGAGACTGAATGAACACAATTGTTTTAACTGAGGGTCTTCAGAAATTTAAAAGATGAAAGAAGGGAATAATCTACCCTCCAGAGTCATGCTGGCCAGGCCAGAAAGTAAAGAATTTACTTTACAGCCAGAGGGATTCAGGTTAGGGGAAAACCTCAGGTGCCTATATATAAATACTTAGTGTCAATTTAGGGACTCAAGAATATCCAAGACAGTCTGGCAAATACAATAAGGGACCTGCGGGAGGCTTGTACCCTTGTGATGAGGCTGTAGACTTGGGAAGATACCATAAGAGATTTTAAGCGGCAGTAGAAACCTGTGTTTAGGCATCTGAATCATTCCTGAGGTAAAACTTCTTAAAGCTATGGACAGTGAAACACTGGAGCAGTTTGTTTGAGGATGTTATAAAGTCTTTATCTTCGGAAGAAAATGGAAAAGTCTACTTTTCCACTACTTTTCCACGCCACTACTTGGCGTACTGAGATCCAGCAAATTACCAACAAAACCACCCCGTGTCCTTCTCATTTTGTATCTAGGTGAGAATTCACCCCCTTTTTCTGGCTGTGGTACTCATGAATTCAGCTTTCAGTTTAACCCATGTCTGAGTTTGTTTCAGAGGCTTGGAATGGCTCACAAAATCTGGTGTTCAACCAGGGTGGTCCAATGGGTTAGACCTGAGTAGACAGGAGAGCTGGGAAAATTGCAGTGAGTAATTCATCTGCCACATCCACATCCCAACTTTTTCTCCAAGGGAGAGGTCTGAAAACACTCTTCCAGTTTGGCAGATTAGATTCAAATTCTGTTTAAAAGATACACTTGTGGTAATTTTTTTTTTTTCCCTAGTTGCTTTTAAAATTTGTTATTTGTGCCAGGAGCTCTGTCATATGAGTCACCTGATCTTCTTCCACCAGCTGGATGAGCATATAGCAACTTGTATCATCAGCTTCCAAGGGTGAATGATCACGAGAAACAAATTTAAAACTGCTTTTTGCGAGCATGGGAGATAGAAATAACCATTTGAATGTTTTGCTAAAAACAAGTGGAAAAGCACCACAAAACAGGCTAGGCAAATCCATTTAGTTTTCTTTCCCCCCCTCCATTTTATTTGAAGAGCTATGGTTTTGTCTATTTTACACGAATTAGAAACTAGAAATAGCCTCCTTTTTGAGTAGTGGTTGATATCAAGTGCCTGTGAAACACAGCAAGCCCTTCTCTGAACTCTGAATTGCTTGTGCATTTATTTGGATATGAGCAAATCAGGGATTTTAAATTTCAAGAACAACACTTACGAGGAATATTCAGCGTGATCTTGTTATTGTGACTAAACAGCTTAAATAGATGCATGAAACATAATCAAAGCAGGTCTGCACTTGCAAATACATTCTGCACATGTATTTATTTTATTTTCACCTGCTTGCCATACAGGGTCAAAACAGACTTTGAGAAACAATGCCTTCTGTATTAATTTTTTTAGTGTGCTTGGGAATTTTGGGGTTGTTTTTCCGTGATTAAATGTATAACTAATCCAATGCTTGTTAAAATAGACTCAAATGTTTGTATCGTCTGGTTTTAGCTTCACTTTCAGAACACCTTTAAAGTTACTGTGTAAAATGTAGATACTCTAGAGGCATCATGTTTTAACAGTCCAACTGGCATCTGAAACACTGAATTCTCCCTTCTTTTTTTTAATTAAGATAATAAATTGGTCTTAAATTATCCCTGAAATCAGACCAGTGTTGATTACAATGGGTCTCATGCTGTGACAGCTCAAGATGATGTTATTTTTATTCCTTTTCAACGAGATCTTAATCTCTCCCTGCGTGTAAACAAATTGTCACAGTAACCTTGTTCTTTAATCTCCCAGCTGAAGACCTTTAAAGCATTGGGAGATAACAGATCTAACTGAGATTTCATCAGCTTTCAGGCTTTTACAGATATGCCGCATGCCTCTCCCACTGCTGCAGTCTTTAAATGTTGAAGGAGAGAAGTGCACATTACACTCAAAAGCTTTCCTTAAACGTTTGAAAATAGTATCCGCCTAGCAACATGCGATTCGGGGCTCGCAACCACAGACAAAATTTGGCTGCAGGCACAGCAAGCCAAATTGCTACCTGTTGTAGCTGGTGCAGAACTGTCCCACTGTCTCTCTTGTATCACTCTGGCTTACCCCAGTCAACCTTGCTAAAAAGGTCGATGGCATTTTAATGCTCAGAAGAGCCTTGTATGTCAGGAAGAAACACCAGCTTGCATTTCTTATTCTTCTCCTAGGAAAGGAAAACGATTTCAAGAAGTGGTTAGGAAAAACAGGAATAAAACGACCAGAGGTAACTTGCTGCTTTTTTTTTTTTCCTTCCACCTGCTTTGCAAATATGAACTAATTTATCTTCTAATGCAACAGATACATAATTATACCTAGTCGGGTATTACAAATGGGGAAAAGAGGCAACAGGCAGCAAAGTTATTTGCCTAAGGCCCTGCAGCCTGTCTCTGACCTGGCTCACAAGCAGTGAGCAATGGCCCACCCGGGGGAATCCAAATCTTCAGCCTCCCTGCTCTCCCCTGAAAACTCTGGAGCAAACTCCCAAGATTAGCTAACATCAATAACCGATTTCTGCTAAGTTCCCCAAACTCTTCTTTCCCCTGGTGCATGGCAGGGATAACACTGTCAACTCCCCCTGCAAATACTTCTTTAAAAAATAATGTCAAAAATCTGTATGTCAGGCTACTTCAGTGCATTCAGATGAGCATTTTTCATGTTTGAGGGCATGTAAGCATCATTATTCATAGTGGTAGGACTGGGAATACTCAATAGCATCCATAAACCTGGTGTGCATTTCCTTACAGGTGAACATTATTTGTGAGTAGACATATGGGTACATTTTCCAAACACTATACAGGAGCCACTGCACACACAAAAAAAAAAATCTGTTCCTGTTAAAATGGCTTTTGCTCAGGCATCTATTGATGTTTGGAAAATGTGCTCCATTTATTTACTGGCATGCCAGTTATTTGTCTATGTAACAATGTTTTCTGTCAAGTCAAAAAATTTATTGTTCCTACAGTTTAAACTCTTTCATTGAAAATTCAGCCAAAACTATTCTAAGCCTGACAGAAAGGCCTCTCTGCAAACAACATAGATATCTGCATCAGGTTTTCAATAACATTGTCTTAGATTTACTACTGACTTTCATTTGTTTTAATATGCTTCCACATCAAATTTAAAAGCTTTTCATATATTTCAGAGTATTTTAAAGTTCTGAGATTTGTGTTAACAGCATGTAAGTACCAAGTAAATATACATACATAAATATATATATATATAATGCAAATTGATTTTTATTAACATTACCATCAACTGGGAACTATTTCTTCTGGATGTTTAGCTTCCTGAGAAATCTGAGTAAACAAGCACCTTTCAGAAAGAAAACAGGCAAAACTCGAGTACGGAATCTTAAGCTGATGAGGCACATTACACCCAAAATTTCTTCATCAGGAATAACACAATGATTCAATGGTAATAACAAAAAAAACCCAACCAACTTTCTCGATATCAAATTATTCTGCAACTGTATCCCAGGTTTGTCAAACTAATAGCCAAGAGAAGAAAGAGTCCCAGAAAAATTAATCTGAGGATACAAAAAAAGTTGCACTCAAGAGGTTTGAAACACCTACTTTTTGTTCAGAATGATTTTTTTATTCTGAAATTCCTGCAACTTTACTTTTACTACCTTCTGCCACTGAAAATTTAGGCAACTGGCTCAGAGAATCATGGTTACTCAGAGTTTTCTGAAAATATTTTAAATAGATAATAGGAAATATTTGCTTACTCAGTTATTTGCCAGCAAGCTGGTAAAGTGACAACACACAGAGTGGAGTTTGGGAATATTTGCTAGCTGAAGTTAGAAACTGAACAGCAGTAAACAGTGCTTGCAACATAAGGGAAAAAGAGCTACTATTGATTGCTCCCTATTTTTATATTTCACAATTTCAGTAAGTTTTTATTAATTAAAAAAACCAAAACACAAAAAATCCCACTGTTGAGAGAGGTTTGATTGCTCTAGAGGCATATTCTCCCTCTGACTATGTACTTCTGATCACATGCCAAACTCAATTGCAGAGCCTCCCTGTTATCACCATCGTCTCCAGTGATGAGAGAAGGGACAGCCATCAGCAAAACCTGTTGGATGTGAAGCCAGGGCAGGAATTCAGCCCTACACAGCTCTAAGAGAAGACCATTAAGTTATCCCACTGCAGCAGAGTAAACTACACCTTACTCAGTTGCTTTGCTATGGGTAGTTCCTGCCTGCCTGCCTTAGACACATACGTGAAAAAGATACTTGCATTATCACGTGAAACTGCCTCACCACTTCTGTCCTTACAACACTCACAGGTTACAGTCCAAGAAAACAGAAATACACAGTTTTGACTGTGAACTGCGTACTGAAACACACTACAGAAATCCTCTACTCCGAAACTAGTTCCCAAGTCACTAAACATCCATCCTTCCTCCCTTTAATCTTTCCAGAAAGACCTCCCTGATAAAACATCATTAAAAATGCATAGTGGTTTTAAGAGCTAAAGGGAACAGCTTTAAATGTAAATATCAGTGAGAGTCTCCAGTTTAGTTTCTGCAGCTGCAGCTCAAGCTCTATATTAGCACCGTCTATTTCTTACCCCAGCACAGGCTAGCAAAATACCACAGCCTGAACTAAGCATAACTTGTCCTGCAACTCCTATAAGAGTGAAGATCCATTTTCTCCCTGAGCAACAAACTAATTCATCAGCAGAGTAGAGACTAAAATATGGCAAGAACAAATAGCAGAGAGCAGAGAAGAGATACAGAGAGAGGAAGGGAAGGGACTGGAGGGAAAATAAAGACAAAGTAATTTGCTAACTAATGTGACCCGATGGATCCTCCAATTCTGTGTCACCTGGGAGGGAAGAGGCTGCACCTGTGTGAAACCCCGCGTTACTATTTGCATAGCAGAAAGCCCCAGAGGTGGAGTAACTGCCCACCAGGGACCGGCTGCTGTGCAAGGCTGTGTGATCTGTCATTCACGAAGCCCTTGGCATCGGTTTGCCTGTCTCATATAAACACATCCTTTGCTCTCAGTAGTGTATTTTGAGCCTTCTGAAATGAGGAGAGACAGGTATCTCCATCCACCATGCTGAACCGACTTCTCTGCAGTGCTGCCAACACAATTTCAAAGCAGCTAATGTAGAAGATTACTTAAGTGAATTTACACATGATGGCAAATAACTATGCTTAATAAAACTGAGAGAGCCTTAATGATTTAATTTTGGTGATTTAATTTATAAAAGCAAAGCTTAATCATTTAATAGCATCATTAAGAAAACACCACAGGAAGTTTAGAAATAAAGAATCATCCATATCTCCTGAGAAATGAGTTTTCATCTAACATTCAGCTCATGACAAAATAAAATGGAAAGCTTACAGCTTCTTAAATAATTGCACTTGAAATATAAGCAATCCCTAAAGAATCCATTCAGCCTCATCTTCTGCAGCACAGAAGAACTGCATTTTCTGTTCACCACAGTGTGAAAGAGGCTTCACAAGTAAGAGACACCACTGGCGATGGGAATGCTTGTATATTTTTTTGGTTAGAGAATGCCTTGTGAACAAAATGCAAACGTCAGAGCAATCGAAAATAAATGTTTGTTTCAAAAGCAACAGTTTAAAATAAAATCCTACTCTGTCACCACACTTGACGATGGAAGCGTCCCTTACCAGCACAGGCACAGTGTGTGTGTGTCTGTGCATGCATGTGCACACACAAGCGTGCCTGAGTTCCAAATGGAAATCTCCAAGGACTGGATTAACCAAGAGTTTGCACTGGGGTAATGGAAAATATGACCTCATTAGCACTAGGTTTGTCATTTGCTCCATAATACAAAAGTAAATTACAATGTATTAATGCAGTTAGTGTTGTTTTTAATGTGCACTGGGATACAATAAAAGTTTTTATTGGGGAAGTGTGATGGCATGTTTTCACTACAGCATTAGCACTGGTCTTCTGATAGGGCGGCCAGTCATATTACCCAGTGGAACACTCCTATAATGATGTAGTAAAATTTGACTCTGATATAGTAAAATCTGTTTATGGCAAAGCTGCTTTTTCACACAATTGGGCTGGGGCAGGGAGCAGAAAGGATATAGCTAAAAGAATTCTTTTCTAACTATATTTTCATAGAAAGTGCTCAAAACCAAACAAACAAGCAAATATTTCTAGGCTTTGGGCCTGCCCAAAGGAATTACCATGCCATACTCTCCATTTTCCTCTGCGTAGTTCCTTTGCTTCCTCGATTCATATGTAGGTTTGTCATCCAGCAGCTGCCATAAATTAGTGTCCGCATCTTGGTGAAGGAGCCTAAACAGGAGTATTGTAATTTAACACACTTTTAATAGGCTTGTCGCAGAGTTTTGCATGTACAACCCAGCCCGTGTAAAACAACCTCAGGCACATTCGTGGCTTTAGAGAAGGAAGGTGATGGAGGAGAGCAGGGGGTGGGGTGGGATCCTTATTGAATACAGAGCTTGCTTGTGTTTGTAGCAGTGCTGGCAGCCTGCACCCGCCTGCCCATGCTGCTTTATTAAGTTACCGAGAACAGGTTTGTGGTACTAATGAAGGTTTGCAGGTGCTATTTCTAAGCCGTGATTTTGCCTTTCTCTCTTTCCTAAATGGACAAAGAAAGTTTCAGGCATTTTGACTTGGTCTCATTGGCCTTCCTAGGTAGTGGCTAGCGTTGGCCACTTCATCATCATGCCCCAACCAGACCTCAGGTAACACCAGTCACGGTTGTCTATTCAGCTCCTCCATGACCAACGAGCCCCACTCCACAATTGCATTGATTTCCAAGCTCTTGTTTCTTACCTTTGCTTCTTTCAAAACCAAGGCTGAATCCCGGTTTCTGTAGCAGTAACTCAGTACAGGCTGAGCTTGGCCCAAAGCACCAACCTGCACCATGACTGATGGCTGTGTTGCCTCCAGAGCCCTAGAAAGTCATGCTCATTGCTAACGTGACATGGGGAGGTGGTGGTGTCTGCACTGGAAGCTGTCGTGGGGGATAAAAGTGGCCCATTGCAGCAGTGGGAGTCACTGTTCCTCCCTGAAAAAGTAGCAAGAGACTTAATCCATGAGCCCAGCTCCCGTCCGCTGCCTCTCTGCTCTTTCCCCTTTCCCCTCCCCTTGCCAAGACGCAGCTTTCAATTTTGGGGGAAACAACTGGATTTTGCTTTTGCTTCTAAAATGCATTGAATGAGCTCAAATATCCCTTTGGAGGGATTTATAAAAAACAAGAGCAGCAGAACAGGATTTGCTAGGACGAAGCTGTGAGAGACATTCATTAAAAGAAAAAGAAAAAGATAGTCAGAAACTCCTGAATAAGGCTTTCTAATGAATGGACCCAACTAGCCTGTGCCTGTGGCTCTCTTGCTAGTCTAGTGACAGTAGTTGAAAGTTATTTATTTGTTTGTAATATACTTTTCCACCGAAACACTTTAGTAATAAAGAGACATGAGGGGAGAAACATTAGAAAGTGTGCCATACATCAAAATGAAAAGTACCACATAAGCTACATGATAAACGTAGGATAAAATGTACTTTGTTTTCCACAAGACAAAGCAATAAGGAAAATGCTGTGTCTGGACTAATTCTGAGCTTGGAACTTCTGCTGGTTATTTATTTTTATTAAGCAAATATACAACCCTGTAAATGTACCTGGTGCTAACTAAACAAGAATAGCATACGGTCCCAGTTCTGAGAAGTTCACAGCCCAATGTGGACAAGACACTGCACAGCACAGACAAAACAAAAGCCTACGGTGCAGGGAAGTGTTGAGATGTTTTAGGCGAAAAGCAGCAGAATTTATAAAAGCAGCAAATAATGTGGCTATTGAAACTCCACATAATCATTAACAGGTATAAACATAGCTCCTCTCCTTCCCATTTATTGATTTATTCCCCAGCGGCATATTGTCTAAATCCTACCCGGCGAGTCCTGAAGCAAGGACAGCCTTTGTGTTATTTGTACAGCGCTTAGCACCGCTAGGCCCCGATCTTTCACTACGGTCTTTTTCTATCTCTTTTTCCAGCATTGCTAATATAATGAGCAGATTCTGCAGACAAGAGTGAGGGAAGAAAAGCCTCTGCAAAACAAGAGTCAACAAAATCTGAGGGTGACACCAGGGGACTCCGGTTGGGAAGTGTGAGAGGAGGAACAGAGAGTCAAAGCGGGGGCAGAGGCGGTGATTATCTACTTCTCTTACTTATTTGCTTAGGAGCTCTTGCAGTTTTACTTGAAAATGCACAAGGAGAAAAGAAAAAAAAAAGTTATTTTGCCTTACAAAAGCGAGGAAAGGTCATTAGGAAGACTTGAGAACCAATAAAGCTCTTTAAATCCTTCCTACTTGTAATGCATAGAGCAAAGCTTACAGGAAAGCTGCAGCTAAGAAAATTACAAATGGTAATGCTATTATTTGGCATATAGTTGCCAAAGGCATTCAATATAAAGATTTTACAGAGGTGTCAACTGATATATAGCAAACACACAAACAGTCTCCAGCATTGTAACATATGCAAGGAGAGCCGAGGCTAAATATTAAGCATATGAATTATATATTCTTGCAATGTGAGGCTGAGAAAATGCTTGCTGTGCACCATAGTTAAAATGAGCAATAAATACCAGGGTTAATGCTGGCAATGTCTTGTTGTAGAAGGTTCCTCTAAGCCCCCCTCTCCCAAGTTTGGGTTTCAAACCATTTTCTTCTGTGTTGGATAATGAAGTGATTAGACTGCTCCTTTCTGAGACTGTTACATATTTAAAACAGGTTCCACCGCTGCCTCATTTTAAACATCAGAACCTGTTTTGGGCGCCAGAAATGTGAAACATGAACATCAATAGCTTTCTCCTGCCAAGATAAGAGCTTGCTGCAGAGGCCAAACATATGTCTTTCTTTCTTTCCCCGAGGAGGTTTCTGGAAAAGGAAGAGGTGTGTCTGTACCTGAGCCGCTTCAAATGACTCAGCCACATATGGGCTTTTTGTAAACTTCCCTTTGCTCTTTCTCCACGGGGCAGCAAGAGATTTCGGTCTCAAAAAGTTATTGCCATCTGGGTTTAAAGGGCCGGGTCTGCCTGAGATCAGGCGTCCTAGCAAAGGTGGTTTGGGCTGCTGGGCTCTGAGCCCCGCGGGAGGTGCGAGCCCTTATGGAGGTGGCTCTGCAGGGCGCATGGCTTCCTCGGGAAGGGTCATCCCGAGTCCTGCCCTTCGGAAGGAGCAGCAGGACTTTGGTGATAAAACCAACAGTGCTGCGTTGCGACCTGCATCGGCGCCAGCAAAATTCAGGTGAGGTAGACGATAGCAATGCAAATGCCAAGCGCTGCGGCTGTGTTTCAAAGCAAAGCTCTCGTTCCGGGCCAGGAAAATCGGGATCTGGCTTTGCTGGCCAGCCAAGGCGATGCCTTTGCCACCTGGGAAGCGCTGGAAGCGCTGCCGGTGCCTGACGCGCTGGGTGAGAGCCCGCACAGACAGGTCACGCAAGCGGGACAACGTGCAGCTTTGTATTCCGCCAGCTTGCCCAAAAGGCAAATTAGTTCTCGCAGCTCAGGTTTAATGAACAAAAAGTGCTCGTAGTAACCAGACTCTCGCCTCCCTCAAACAAGGTGGGGTAGTGTCAGGGCAAACTCAGCTGGAGACCTGAAGAAAGATTTTCCTTGTGTTTCGCTCTGCTTGACCGACTCTGTGCAACCGAATGCAGGTCTGATCCACCCCTGGCTGCCTTCCCCGGCTGCCTCTGCAGAGAAGAGAGACACCTGAGACAGCCTTGCGGACGACAGACAGCGATACATGCCCTCCTGCAGTGACAGCCACCGTGTTTGCCTCCTCTTGGGCACAGAAAGCATTGGTTTCGTGTTATGCCCTCACGAGGCAAGAGTGACATAGCCGAGGGACTCCCCACCCCAGGCTGCTGGCTCCCAGCCCTGGGACGCTCTCTAAAGAAAAAATTGCAGCCCCTAGACAATGTGTCCCAGCCAAGCCAGCAGCTGAGATTTCTTCCAATGCTTTCACCGGTGTATGCAGAACTCTGCCCCTTCCAGAGCCATGCCTGTGCACTAGATGCCTCCTCGTGACTTGGAAGCACAGCCCAAAAAGTGCCCAGAAAAAAATTCTGATAACCCCAGGAACTCTATCAGGGTGCAAAAAGGTCCCTTCGAATCCCTGCCATTCTGTGACTCTGTATTTCATTTTTACTTCTTCAAATGCATGTCATTAAAATCAGCACCCCATCAAGCCACCCTTACTGTAGGGACTCATAGGGATTCACACCTGGGATGAGGGATGGCAGACGTGAAGCCACAGGATAACTTCAGCTTCACCATTTCTTCTACATTTAAAAGGCCTTAAGCATGGTCTGGCCATATGTATACAGCAAATCCCTCCCCAAGCACTGAAATGCAGCCGCCTTTAAAGTGGAAACAGCAGTAAGAGAATATAGACCTGGATAGACACAGGAAAGGGCCCCAAAAATAGAGGGAAATTTCAACAGGGAAAATGATTGTTGTTTCATGGGATTTTGTCTCTGGTGAAGAGCCAGGGCTCCTAAATCTTTGGATTCAGCACCGTCCCATTTTTAAGCAGTTAGGCACTGACAAATAAATGCACCATTTAACTGCCTCTTATTGAAATTAATAGGAATGAATCATCCTGGCATTTTTGAAAAATCTTTCTGAAGCAGCTTAGGTGCCTAAATATCTTTAGCAGCATAGACCTAAGCAACTTTTCAAATACTAGTTAGCTGCTGCTTCCTAATGTGTCTCATAGCAGTAAATCACATGGAATAAATGGGGTTTTTAATGAATGTAAGAGGATGGGGCTTCAGCTGCCAAATTCCTCTTAGCCTTGTGCAAAGAGTGGCAGTAGCTGTGAAGCTGTTCTTCCCTCAGACAGCTGAAAGTCAGGCAAAAATGTTGCACCCAGATTCTTACAGCCTGATTGCTAGGGCAGCACACACGTTGGTTTTATTGCAGTGCTGCTCCTATCACCCTTAATTCATGAGGTTTCATGATACTTTTTTTTATTTTTCCTGGGACCCTGAGCATGCAATGGCCTCAGCTGCTTCCCAGGGAGGTAGCACTGATGTCTGACAACCTCTCTCCTGTACCATAGCAGCACACAACAAACTGCAGCCCTGCTTGGCCGCTAAAACCCTGACAAACAAAGCCCTTCTTCACACAGGCTTCCTCCCATTTGTCCCTTCAGTTCCTGAGGGGCTCGAGATATCCCATTAGTTCCATGATAAATAGATGCAGAAACTGCACTGCTCTCTTGGAAAGATCTAACCACCAAAAATCCAAACCGCTGCAAGCACAAGGGTTGGAGGGAGACGGAGAAGGGCTGCCGGAGTGGGAAAGAGCAGCTAAATCACCGCTGTGGTCATGAGCTTGTTCTCAGCCAAAAGCTTTAGTCCATCAGAGTTGCTGTGAGAAGAAAAGTGAAGGAAAGGCATTTGGGAATGCTTTGCATCCCTTTGTGTTAGATTTTGGATGGCTTGGGAGGCACAGCACATTCAGATCCCAATGTCATTGTTTAAGGGGTTGTTTGTTTTCATTCCCCTCCTCCCAACACAGAAAATTAAATTTGGCACACAGAGACCGGGCACTGATGACTCTTCAGGGATAGATTTTTATTACATTTAGGAGACAGTCAAAATAGTTTTTGACATTATTTTATTCTAGGAATTATAACTGAGACCCTAAGGGATGGAGACACGCAAAGACCACAGTAAAGCAGTGGGAGATGTTGATTGCCCAAGGCTTCTTTGAAATCCCAGATTATATTATGGATATAGTCACAAAATTGAAAGTGATCCACTTACCACAATTTAACCAGTTACTGCCTGCCAGATGAGGCGTGGGAACCACTTTCATGGTCTAAGAAAATGTGTTAACTTACAAGTTGTGGTACTTTAAGAACATGCACGTGGTTGCTGTGGCTCGGTCAATGGGAGGTTGCTGCTGGAGCCGCAGTAATTCAACCATCCCAGTCATGTGCCTGTACCTTGTTTTAAGGATATATTGCTCTTATCAGAACAGCAGTTCTAAGTTTCAAGCATATGGTGGCCTCAGTGTGTCTGCTGCTGTGCCTGCATGTACGGTTCACGATGCTGAAAACAAACTATAAAAGACCAATGAAACAAATCAATGGGTGAAGGGCAGAAGGCAGTAATAATACTAGATAGAATGAATAATACGTAAGTAACACATGTTTTCTACAAATGCTGGATGTCCAGAATTATGAGGAAGAGGGAGAACTGAGCCATCATGGACACACAAATATATGTCATTGTAAGATTGCTCATTCAAACTCATTGCAGTTTTATTTTGGGGAACAAAATGGCCCGTGCCCTAATCTTAGCCTCTATTGGCACATGGTTGCAACTCTGCCTGAGCAAAAATCTCCATATGTAAGAAATTCAAAAAGCTTTAAATGTGAAGACATCTTTCTTGGAGAAACTTGCATTGTTTTATCTAACATTTGGAAAATCTAAAACAAACTCTCCATATTTTTGGACCGGGAACCTCAGCTGGCTACTTGAATTAAACTGGCCAGCTACATCTTTTCCACAGCTCTGTATGCAGTTAATAATAGTACTACTTTGAAGTTAGCCAATTCCTTTCCTCTGACAGTCTCACAGTGCTTTTGAAATGTAGCTAGATGTTATTATTCCTGTGTAGTGGCTCAGAATAAACCGTGAAGAAAGTAAATGATTTGCTGAAGGCTGCAGAGTAAACTAGTAGTAGAGCCCAAGTTTTTTGCGTCCCAGCCTACTCCTGTAGGTCAGTGACATCCTATTTTGGGGTCCTAAAATACTATATATTCCCTTAAAGAGGCATTTGAAGGCTATTCACGCTGGCTCTTCCTTTATCACATAGCTGTTGCGGAATTCAACTAGAGGCATCCCCATCTTGCATGGCCACATGGTAAATGTGCATCCCATGTCATGTGAGGTAGGAGCTGCTGTGGGACTCAGGAAAAAAAAAGCAGCAGGAATTGACCTGAGCATCACAAAATCTGGCCAAGAGCTCACTCCCTGCCCAAATCAAAATATGAGCCAGAAAAGAGGGCTGCAGAGAGCAGGCTCTGAGTGGGTTAAATTGTTGTGATGGCCTGGGAGCTATAGATATGACACTTCTGTTCTTACTAATACACCTGCCATCATTCACTGTGTTCATTATCACAACGGCTCTTGTATTTTTATTCATCAGTGAGAGCAAAGTGACCGAGCCTCTTGATGCCTTTGTCTGTGAAACACTTTTGTCTGCTGTTTTTGTATCACCTTTGCCATTGCAGCTATAACAAATCACCTTGTTAATGTTACAGTGCTTGTTCTTGTGGCCCAGGGTGATCCCTTGTAGACTGGTGGGCAATGCTCACATAACTATAATCCGCCACATTTTCATGCAATTAGTATGCGGCAGAATTGTTCTCAGATACTCACACACATACAAAAAGATTAAATAAGACCCATTTAATGTCATGAATTGTCCTGTTAGGAGTTAATGAGGTCTGGTAGGTTGCCAAAGTCCAACACACAGAAAGCTCAGGCAGGCCAGGAGGGAGAAAGGGAGGAGTTGCTGGGTTCAGCCAGATAGACCTTGAAGTGCAACAGCTGTGCCTTGTCTTTGAGGAGAGGATCAAGTAGAGAATATGAGATAGGCAAACGTTGGCTTAAACTTTCTTCTCTCTTTGATTGTCCTTGGACATCTGCCTCATCTCCTGTCAAGAATGTTTGGCAGCTGTGAGCCCAGAATAACACTGCCGCTCAGCCAGGACGCTATCGCAGTCGTCTAATACTTTAAGCCAACTAGTCTCTGCTGTGTGCCTCGACCGATACTGAACTATGCTAATGCCTTGAGCTAACTAGGCTTTCTAACAGCCCGTGAAATACATAGAAGTGGGGTCTGCGGTTTATTTTCCTCACGTGCTAATTGGCTTTAATTGTTGGCCAATTGGATTTCAAGTTTAGAAAAGGGTGCCCCAGACAAAAGGAAAAGTGTTAACTTAAGACCGTGGGAGAGACGGGCCGTTCTGTTCAGTTTCTAATGTAGTAAACTTTATGCAGATGCATAAGTCTCAGGGCAATGGCTGTCCTAGAAAGATTTCTCAAGCATAACCAATGTGGTTTCCTATAAAATATATCCTTCCATACAGGCTGAATGTCATTAATGTTCAGCTATTTACTGGAGTGTAATTTCCCATCTTTCAGAACCAAAGTGTTTGTGCTCATTTTGCCTCAAAAATAAAGGGTAGGTAATATGAATACCAGATATATTCTGATGTTTCAGCTGTTTTGGGCAGTGGCTTTATAAGTAGAAGTGCTTCTGCAAAAGCCAGCCTTCATTTTTCCCCCACAGTCATGGTGAGAGAGTAGGAGGAAGGGCTTCCATCCTATATGTACCTCAACACTTGTCTAACAGAAACAAGCCCTCTCTGAATAAGAAGGGCACTCAGGTTCTGCACCCATTCAACCTCTGAACAGGATATCACATTATAAGATTCATTCCCTGGTGACACCAGTTTTATTACCACTGCCTTTCCATTGATTGCAGACGAGTTCATGGGAAGAGAATCAGGCCATGTAAATACACCTGTGAGATCAACCAGCCTAAATGACTTCTGTGTAATCTTTAATGTACATATCCTCCCAGCATCCCTGGTAGATAGGGCAGTACTATTATCCATCTTTTGCTGTGGCCACGGAGGGGGAAATCCTTAGAGGTAGTTGGTATCATAAATAAGGATGAAAAGATGTGCTAGAGAGACTAACGGCCAGCTTTTCAAAACTAAATTAATAGTATTTGGGCACTTAACCTGCTTAAGCATTTATAAGAACTTGCGAAGAACTACTGAAAAACTGATCAGAAGTGATTTGCCTACATCATATCATCTGCTTTTTGCAGAGCAGGAATCCACATCCTCAAATCCTATGATAGGAATTTAGTGCCATTAGGATCCAACCAAGCTCCTGAGGAAAACCTCAAACAAATCCTCACCGTTATCACTATATAAAACATCTAGAAATATAAATAGATTATGGCATTGTGAAGATCTGCTGATTGGCATTAATGTTTTCTGCCCTGCTTCGTTTCATGAAGTGTATCCCTTAAACAAAGTTCAGTTCAGTTCATTTTCACTGGCCCATCCAGATGAAGGTAGAGTGATGCTGTTACACAGAAGCAAGTTGTTTCCAAAACTATGCAATATGCATTACCAGGTGTTTATTAATCAGGCTTCAGCCTTTCTCTTTGACGTCATTTTTCAAATTGGTTTGGAGATCATTCCGTAGTAAAGGCTCAGATTTTCTTCCATTACTTCTGGTTATTTAGTACTACCCAGGCAGTACAAAAAGATGGTGTTTGGCCCTAACAAGCTAATGGAGAATTATCCCCAGTGAGAGGAGTTTTAACAGAGGTTGGGGTTATTGGAGGTGGACATGGTAGAATAACCTACACTATTCCAATTTACAAGAAGTCTTTGAAAGTCTATGACTAGTGATACTATGTTTGTCAGTGCCTAATTTACATCAGTAGATTGAGGTTAATGCACATGCTTACCAAGAATCAAAAAAAAGCAACTTTTTTGCTAAAGAACCCTCCATTCTTTGTGCAAGCCACACCGAAACTAAGGATAGGTGATAAAGGTGTTCAGGCACATGCTCATTCTCATACAAAACTCAATTTAAGTTTTCTCTGGCCTTTGAGTTCTAGGGCAGTTGACAGGTCTCCTCTGGCGCCTTTATCCTGGTAGTCCAGGGCTGCCTTTATTGGGGCAAATACAAAGTTGTTCTTCAAGCCTAGTCCTGATCACATGAACCCTTAGGTCTCAATCTCTGGTGTTGTGGTTCAGCGTCTTGAAAGGTTCAGCTAAGTGTTTCCCACTCAGGTGCATTTTACTCATTCGCTCCAGATGGGATCATAGCTGAGAATGCCAGACCAGCACACAAAAATGTCCTAGCGGTAGTTCCAGCTGGGACGAGAAATAGAACTGTTATAAATCTCATGACTCATTGTCCCAGCAGAAGTATGGGTCATTTGGATAAATTCAGACAGTGGGCTGCTTTATCCAAATCAGGCTTGAGCTATGAACATCTTGACCCCTTTCCTTGTAAAAAAGGTTTTCAACAACAACAAAAAAGGATTTTAATTCCATCCTATCTCCTTACCCTATGTAAACTGCTATAACAGAAGCAAAACCAGAGGAACTATGCGGGGGAGTGACAAATTCACCAGATTCCTCTCTGTTAAATCTAATAACTAGTGATAATATCATGCTCTTCTCCATGAAACACGATATTCTCTCCTGGTTTACAAAGCAGCAGGGGGGAACATACTTGCAAAAACTTCCAGCTACAGTTAATCTGACCTGGAGCACTTGTCTTCAGGGGCAAGACTTGACATCAACCTCCTCAGCAGTTCAGAGACACCATGGGATTAGCATGGAGGGAGTATTCTGGCTTCCGTGCAGCCACATGCGAAACGCTGGGTCAGTGCTCCTCCCTGCTGCCCACTGGCATCTTGCCCTCTCTGACAGCATTCATGGGAGGCACATGCTGCCTGTAGGAACAAACTGCCCAAACTAAACTCTTTGCTTCTCTTTCAAGCCATATCTTCTTCCTCCAAGAGCATCTCAGCATCCACGATGTGAGGAAAAAGCAGTTGATAGCAGCTCTGGAGACGAGACTGTCACAATGTGCTTCCCCTGCCTACTTATTTTCACTTGGGATTGTCCCAGTTTGGGTCCCTTTGTGTCCAAGGCTGCAAGAGATCATACGGCCATCACCGAGGAAAGCTGGACACTAGACACTTTCTGCAGCTAGTCAACACGTCTCTGGGGTTTGTCAGGAGGGTTAACTGAAGGCTGATGCCAGTCACCTGCTCTGGCGCGGCAGTGAAGTGCGCTGCTTTTCTAGTGCTCAGCAGTTCCCGAGAAGCTGCAAGTGGATGCGAGTGGCAGATGCTAACAGGCAGCAGAGAGCCTGGATCGCCAGCCTTGCCTCTCACTGACAAATTGCACCTTCGCCACAAACATTTCAGCGTGTAACTTATCTCCCAATCGCAGCACCGGCCGCTCCTCTTTGCAAAGGCAATGCCCTTCCAGGTGGATTATTTTCCACTCAAAGGCTGATGCCTGCAACAGCAATCTTGAAAGTTTCCTGCTATCTGCTTCTCACTCTTCACAAGACAAGACAAGACCACCCAGTGATTCGCCTGAAGAAATATTACACCAGCCTGTGGGCCGGCATGCCTGAAATTGGCCCAGGGAGCATATCGACAACGAGTTACCCAGCTTAGAAAACACAAGGGGATTAATAACTTGGACAGTGTGCTGGATAAAACTAAACTCAGAAACAATTCCCCATCCAAACCCCATCAGAATTCTAATCTTTACAGACTTTTAGCTCCATAGCCCAATAAATCCTTTCCATAGTGACTCATTGTTAGCCTGATCTTCCTTATAAAACACACGGTGGAAACAGTGTAACATTTTCCTTTCTTATTGCTCTCCTTTGTAAAACCATCTTTCCTTGTATCTCGCTGCCATTTGCCTGTTAGTCATGGGCTTCACTCCTGAATGAGCCACTTAAGAAATGTTACACTGATGTCAAATTGATACATGTCTTGTGAATACTTTATACTTTCTCTTTATTTACTGTGAAAGGGCAGCGCTCAGGACTGATCAAAAATTGGGGACTTTTCAGTGCAAAGTTTCAACCAAAATGCAATTTTTCAGTTGAAAAACAAAATAGCCTTTAGCAGCAATCACAGTATAAGAACTCACCCAAGGCCACAAACATTTTGTGTATCGTATTTTGCTTTTCTTTTCTTTTGTCCCTCTTGGAGAATTTGAAATTCCTTGTAGAGGACATTATTTACATTTCTTAAGAAGCCCTCTAAACACATTTTCAAAATAATTCTGTTGCCAGATCCGGTGAGATGCAACTGCAAATCAGTGGGGTTTGCCTGTGAACTCCAGCCTGGTAAAGTGTTTTCCCAGATATTTCAAATCTGGGATCCCAGATTTATAAATCAGCCCCTGAGGAAGAGTGAACAGATTTTATAGAAGTTCTGAGCAGGCAGAGTGGCAACGACAGGAATGAAGAACAAAAATAGTCTGTCCTGTGAATTAGCTATCTATCTCAGCCTGTTCCCTTCCCTTCCACAAGATAGCAAGAGCAAAGTCCATAGAGACTTCATGAAGGCCCTTTCTCTAGCATACATTGCCTTTCCAGGATCACCACGCCGTTTATGGTGATGTCATGGTAAGTGAATCTCAAATTCATTTACATTTCAAATCTTTTAATTGAGTGAGAACATGAAGACACCATTAGAGTGCCCTAGAGCAATGCAGAGAAGAAACTGAAGTCCTTGTTGAAGCAGTTCTGCAAGGTATGCAGCCCTGAGCACACAGGCAGCCTTATGAACTACCATATCATTCCCCATAAGCTTTAAGCAGTCAGCTTACGTTTTGAAATTCAGCCTTCAACACATAACAGAGTCCTTGACCACCCTCCTATAGAAAACAAAATCCTGCTTATTTTGGCAGATGTTCATTTTTTCCTTTAAAGCATGCTATTCTGTCTTCTTTCTGACTGTTTAGGGTATTTTCCCTAAGCACAACATTATTGTGGGTTTAGCCTGAGACGTGAGTCAATCCTCTCCTTTAAAGCAAACTGATTTCTCCACTCCTTTCCCTGTGATATCTATTTTGGAGGCTCTCAACACCCTGGTGGGCTGGTGGGACATCCCGCAGCCTCTTTATGGCTGGTGGTCTGCAGGAGGGAATAGGATTACATCTCTCAGCAACCAATGGTGCTGCCTGTAGGTTCAATAAACGGGCTTAAAAAAAAAAAACACACACACACACAGCATGTCCTTCTTACTCTGCTTTGCGTGGTGTGACTGAACCTGCAGAGCCAGTGGGAGCGAGTTCTATAGTGATAACGGTAACCGTTGACTTTCCCTTTCCTGATTTCACCTCTTTCATTATGTTGGAGAGCTTTGTTCCAGACTAGGAGATTATGCAACGGGCTGAGGAGGAGATGTGACTTCAGTGAGATATAGCATACAAAAAAGTGTGACAAATTGCAATGACAGGGGCTCCGACGGTAGCTTGTGATGGAGTGAAATTAAATCCCTAACCAAACAATGCAGCATTATGCTATATTCTATAGGCACCCTTGTTGAGGGTAGATTGAGAGAAAAAGAGACGGGCAAAAAGAAAGATGCACACATACTTTCCCCATCCATGTTCCCAGCTAGCCCTTTTCCCCAGTGTCAGCTTGGGAGTAAACAAAAAAAAAAAAAAACGTCCTTAACGCTTGGGCCCAGATGTAAGAGATGTGTGACTCAGGAAGATGTGTAACGGATTGAAGAGATGCCCAGCGAACACCCACAGATTGCAGTGCAATCCCCTGCTCTGCTCGGGCCCTCAGCAGTGCTCCCTCCTGGGAGCGGTGGCTGGGACCGCCTGTCCCCATACCCTGTCTCCATACCTCCACACACAGCATCCAGAGTAATTTGCCCTCCTTCCTAATTAAAGTGCTCCCTGAGGAGCACTGGAGGAGGAGGATGTGTGTACACCTTTGTACTCAGCTGCTCCAAACTTCCTTGGGCAATACTGCAGGGCAATCCTGATGGCTTTTTTCATGCTAAATAACTGACCTAGACGGCCTTACTGCCCCATTCATCTCTTCTACATAAACAAACTATTCATTCTCCAAGGAATAGGTGCATCTGTTCGCTCAGGCCCAGCTCCTGAGGGAAACCAACAAGACACTTGACACTATTTAAGGAAGAAAGGAGCACAACACCCTGTTAGAGTATCTTCGCTGTCCCCGGGCCATCCAGGTGTTAAATCACTCACTGGCCTCTAAAGGGTCCAAAGCCAAACACTGAAACAAAAGGCAAAGATGGGGAAGGAGAGCGCCAGATATCACAGCTCACCCTCCTCATGTTTCTCTTTTGCTTGCGAGGGTTTTCGGGAGCAGTATATTGACGGGACGGAAAATGAAGTTGACTGTAGGAGGCTAGGAGCACTCAACACGGCTGCAAACTTTATGAGCTGGTCAGCATTACTAATGTTCTCAGAGTAACACTCTTGCGGGACTCCTGAGCTTAGTTTCCACTGGAAAGAAACAATAGTTCAAGCTGTGAAATGTTTTACATTCAACTTCCACCTCTCCCCCCCTCTTCAGCGGAGTTGCCATGAGCCCAGACTTTAAAAACATTTTGGACTTAAAAGGTTAAGATTTAAGTGCTGCTGATTTTATCTGGGCTTTTAACTAACATAGGCAGGTGGATTAGAGATATGTGTACAATCTCCACTCTAGACACTTGGGTAAATATGCACAAGTGCTGAGTGAGCCAAGGAAGGAATCTGATGTTATTGTCTATTAATTTGAAAGCAGAGATTAAAGAAAGTGCAGAAATCAGTAGTGTAAATATCAAAAAGGATTTCCATTTATATGTAAGAACATTACTCTAGCAGTCTGGCTATTTCAAATAACATGAAAGCTTTTTTTCTGAAGAAAAAGAACTGTGAATTTGTTTAAATTTACATATTTTCCTCTCTCTTTGTTTGCAGGAATGGTCGCCATGCTTGCAGCTAGGAAGCAGTTTGCCCATCAGGGCTGGGTTTTGTTCAGAGCCTGCATTTGGCTGAAGGACCTAAAAACAGCAAAAGTATTTCACAAAGTTACAGGACAGGCAACCAGGCTGGGATTTCCTCCTCCTCCTCCTCGCATTCTTTTTATCCGGTAATGTTGGTGATTATTTTTTTTCCTTTTTTATTATCACCGCACAACAGCTTGAGAACAGATTCTGATTTTCCACTAATGCTTTTGTTATTCAGAAATATTCATGAAAACTTGGCAGAAATAGTACGCAGGTGATGGGGCATTCAAAAGCGTTTTGATTGTGGCTATTGGTCGAGTCAGTGATGTGACTGCCTATCCAGCTCGTATGCTATCACTTCTGCCTTCTCCTTCGATGCCTACAATCAATTTTTTAATGAATGATTGATAATAAATAGTGAACACCCTCAAAACAAATTAAGAGCTTGCACTTTCTTCTGGGAAAGAACAAAATTGTATCTATGCCATGAATATGGCCTATGTTTTTAATGCTGGAAGATACAATATTTTCTCTAGAATTGGAACTAAGTGCTCTCTGAATGTGCTAGTTGCTCTTTAAAAACATACTTTGGGCTAAAATATCAAGGAATTCTCTACTTTTATGAAAGCTTTACAAATTCCTGGAGGTCATCTGAATACTCAAAAATAATGCATAATATGACCCCATGAATCAAATAGGGCAAGCTCAGCACTTTTTATTAGCAGAAATATTCATGAATCTTTTATCCTGCTCCTTAGTCCACCAGCTCTTTTTTTCACCCTGTTCTCTCCTTAATGCAACATTTCATAGGAATGCCAAGAAAAAGGAACCCAGCTTCAGGTTTAATTGCTAATATTTCTAAATTTAGTCAGCGTAAAATCCATCTGAGGCTCCAAAGATTTTCCCTGTAATCTGCAGAACCTGAGTTTGAATCTAGCCCAAGAGAGCACCACAGCAAATAAATACCATCTGATCTCTACAGAAATCTGACAAGAGTTCAACTGTTTTCCACCTTGCTACAAGTATATCAGAGTTGATTTCCCAGTGCAATGCTGTAGGGGAAAAAGTCAATTAAAATGCAACCGTCCCAATTTCAGTGAGAGTTACTGATCAGCAGGAATCACTATACATGTGGTTATTAAATTTTTTTCTTTTGTATTAAGCAGGCCAATACTGTTTTCTTATGCTGGCTTGCTTTAAGGGTCCTGGAAGACTGGACAAGCAGCAGTGACTATGAGCCAAATGACCCCAGTTTTCCACACAACTGTATGGCAATTGCTGGACTTGGCTCATTCCTCCCATTTTTCTCACCTGCCTCTGTGACCATTATGGATATCACAGTTAAACTCTGCAATATTTGGCTGAAGGCACACAGTATGGCATTGCCAGTTTTGTTATGTACCAACACTTTCCCTATCTGTGTAATCAAAAGGGGATGAGGCTAGACAGAAAGGAACCGATTCTAGATGCTGGAAACCATCCAAATTTCATTATCATTTCATTCTTTACATTGGACCGTGTAAGTGTCCTGTGGAAGACTTCAAGTTTTAACAACCAAAGAGAAAGGGAAGTTTTTCCAGTTCTCTTTCTCTAGCAGCTGGTATCACAGGTCTGACTATGTATGTTATTAGCCTCAGTAAGTTGTCCCAACTATTGCTAGCATTATATAAATGTAGACAACAATATCTGATTGAAGACTGGATTTGTACATTTTTATGCAGCAGCTATTTGCTTTAAATAGACTGTTTTCAATATTTCAGTGAGAAAGCCTCAGTTCCAACAATGATTCAGTTTGGAGTGTGTTTTGCTCAAGATTATAAATTTTTGTTTGTCAGATCATTTTGCAACAAACATTTGGAAAATTTTAACATGGAAAAAACCTCTAGTTTCCACAGAGTTCTGATGTTAAATGTCCGTAAAACACAGAGGAATCTCCCCAGTGAAGCACTTAAGGTATCAGGTACCCTTAATCCAGTAAGATTAATTATCATTTATAAGTAAATAGCAATTGTTTTTCATTCATTTCCAGATGTAGGAAGATTAGGCCTGCAAATTAGTTTGCTACAATTCTGAATATTGAGACTACATCAATAATTACTGAATAAAAAGCTGAGCCCTGGGTTTTGGGCTCCCCGAATAGTTTGGATCAAGAGTTCATTCAGATTATGTTACGGATAACAGCTCCACACAACATTTGGCTCAGGTTCAGTTTCTTTGCATCTAAGGCCAGGATAGACCTTCAGTTCATCTCCTTCAACTCTCTTTCTAGCCCACACAATTATATTTCACTCACATACTTCTAAGCTGAGCCTGGTGACATTAATTAAATGAGAGCATTTCAGAAATCAAGAGACGAAATTGTTGCCTGCTCTAGGCAGAGAGCAGGAGAGAAAAGCGACACCAGGACCCTGCCATGGCAAAGAGCTGATAAAGGTGACTGCGCCTGGGACTTGTCTCATGTAACTTTACGTGTCTATAAGGTAGATGTCTACATTTGATGTCATCATGCTTGTACTCCACTGCAGTCTGTGGAGAAAAGGGGCATTTCTAGCGCACAACTCATCTGCGCTGCCTACTCCAGGAGGAGACCTAGTGCCCCGTTTCTGTTCACCGGAGGGTGACCACCTCAGGCGTGGACAGCTGTGATACAGATACCCGAGAGCCATGTAAGAACATCCTCACCTTTCATGACCACACCAGAAGCTTTAAAAACAGGGACAGCTTTCAGGCCCTTAGGGATCCCTGTTGGTTTAATCGAGCGAAGTTTCAAGACTATCATTCCCTCCAAAAGCAGGAGAGAACACAGGCTGGTATTTCTAGTTTGGTCTTGCATCCCCTGCAAAAGAGAGCTGTCTGTCATGCAACATTATCTTCAAGGCTAGGATGGGGATGACTGCACTCTTGTTATGAAGGTGAGAATTGATATTATTGTCCTTTCACTTCCATGAGATGCTTAATTTAAAAAGAGGCCTTGAATTTTGTTAAATGAGTTTCTATTTTATTGTAGATTATTGTGTAGATTAGGCAATGGCTGACACTCAAAATTAAATATGAATAGCACAAAATAAGTATAAATTAAAAAACTGCAAGATGTCCTGGACACTCTAGCTTTCATTGTAATATTCCTAATACTACATGACTAGAGGTGCTGCTTAGGAGAATTCAGTTCGATTCCTAAGGAAATGTGCTAAGGAGGAAAATAAACTATAGAAAATGTGAATTTAGGAATTAAAAGTCCTACAAACCATTGTCTTCTGCTTATCTAGCCAGGATTAGAAAATGCAGACCAGTGCAGTGCAATCTTTTCCAATGTTTCATCTCAGCCATCACGTGTTTCTACTCTCTTCTGAAAGAATAGCCTCTAGGAAGAGGGCTGAGTGCAAAATTCACAGCACATAAATTAGCCTCTTTCTCCAGCTAGTGGGGTATTGAGAGGAGATTGGAATTGCTTTGTTACTCAAATGTATTTGACATACTCTTTTGCCATTTTTTTAAACTCTCTTGGCTATTAAATGTTTTGCCCTGAATAGTTGTGTTCCCCATTTAAAGGTGAATTGCTTTCCTTAAATCTAATAAATGTGCAACTTGGCTAGTGTGAGCAAACGTAGCTGTTTTCACAAGGACTTGCATCCATACTGGTCATATTGCCATTTGAAAGCCAGAGTATGAGCAATCACACAAAATTAATGGAAAATCGGAACAAAAGAGGGGCGGGCAGGGTGAAAGTGAATTCTTTAGAAAATCTGAATGTCTGTGCATTACTTAAGCTTAACTCCCCACCTTAATGTAGGAGCAATGCATCCTGTAGCCCATTGGAGAATCTCAACACGTTACACATAGAACATGCAAGACACATTAAGAAACTCGATATTAGGTTTCCCACTGATTTCTGAGTGAGTGGATGTGCAGTTGACTGTCTGCCTTTTCCCAGCACGCCTGGATACCTAGTTTTGCTGTCATCAGTCCAAACACATGCTCTATTTTCCCCTCTTTCTAAGCAAAATTCTTACTCCCTCTCCCCCTTCTCGATACATTACTCTTTCCTGTCTCTTGTTGCTCCAAAGTGGTAGTGCCTGCCAGGAATCTGAGAGATTCAGTGCGTGTATAGAGCAGCCTGGGAAAGAGGCAGACAGGACAGAATTGCCCAGCTTTGGCTGAAAACGTGAAGTTTTCAAACTCTGTCTTAGTCCCTTGAAAAATCAGGAAATCGGAGGAGCAGAAGAAAATGGCTCTCGTGGCTAGTGCATGTGTCAGTGCGTGTGTATGTGTGCACGCTTTAACCTGGAATCTATACCGGTGATTAAATGGTCTTTAAATCAAAGCCAATAGATAAATAAGGGAACTATTCCAAAACCAAGGGGGTTAAAAAACACTCTGCATGCACCTGCTGGAGACGCTGTGCTGCTGGCTCTACATTTCAACTCTAACCTGTATTTGATATGGTGTTGTTGCAGCTGTGGGTTGGGGTGGTTTATTTAAGTGGCTCCAAATGCTTGTCAGTGTGGCAACCAGCTGAATACATAAAACAGGCTCTCCAAACCCTTTATGGCCCAGGGTCAGAGTAAATGGAATAATAAAATCCAAATGCTTTTGTCTCATTTTCCATCACCCAAGCCTTCCGCATAAATCTACAGCTTTGCAATGACCTTCGCATTCAGTGTCGGGGATGAGGCCGCAGGTCTGAGATACATTTGGTCTTCATCTTAGGTCTTTAAAAGCTTTTTCCAATTAATTTTAACTGACTTCCATAAGGATCAAGTACAGTTTCCTCCTCCCAGCCCCCTCGCTCCACAACCCCTCTCCCTTTCCTGCCCGGCATCTTCTTCAACCAGTCAATTGGGGGAACACTAGAGAATAATGCTATTGATCACATTATATGTGGTAGCACCAACAGCAAAGACATTTACAGAATGAGTGATTTAGCAAATAGGAAGTGAGAGATTTCTTTAAGGAGCTTAATTTGATGTCTTCCTTGTGGCTGGGTGTCTGGTTTTCTTTATTTCTCTAGTGCCACATTATCTCTGCTCAGATGTCATCGTGGGGACCCACAGTCTCCTGTACACATGTTTACAAAGGGTAGGTCACTATTAAACTAAATTATATATGTTTGGGTTTAGTGAATCAAAAATCACCTTGTCTGGAATTAACTGCTGAGGGCTGCTCCTTCCCCCCTCCCCATCTGATCTAAATTAGATGTAAAGTCACATCTATGTGCTTCAATTATAGTGAGCAACACAAACTTCTGTCAGAAAGAAGTCCTCAGGACACTTCCAAATGTCCTGACTTTAAGAACCCACGGATCTTCCCTCCAAATTCCCAAACAGGAATTTAACAACCATCTAAACTGGTGCCTAAAAAAAACGCTCATTCCTATTTTTGCACTTAGTGAAGCTGGGCCAGACTTTGAGACCTGTAGTGAGCGTTAGGGGACACATTCACAGCCCAGAGTTTCCACATTTATTGTGGCTCCGTTGGCTTCTGTAGAGCTGAACAGGTCTACATGACCAGAAGACTTGGCCCAGACTGTACGGATACAGTCAATAAAACCAACAGTCAGGTACCTTGCTACTGGGGACTTGGCCTCAAATAATCTTAGACAAAACAAGGGACAAACACATCCATAAGAAGGCTGCATTCCTGTGGCCTGTCCAAAGGAAAACAAAAAATAACAAAGATCACCAAAGTAAATCCATATTTCTTGAGGTTTCCCGTCCAAAATTTTAAACATCCTAAAAATGAAGGAAGTTCTGATCATGTGTGAGCAGCACCGAAAGTCCACTCTCCCTAATCAAATCAAGCAGCTGTAGCCCATGCTTTATGAGATTTATCCACCACTAAAGCGAACTTCTCTTTCAGCTCTGACAGGAATATCAGCGAAGTTTTGATACGAGACTTAAAATAATAAAATCCTTCACTATACAATGATGTACAGCAAGGAGATACACCTTCTCTTAAGACCTGTTTGTATTATTATTGACAATATGGCTCAGTAATGCCTCTGACCCTTGAAGTTCATGGAGTTGCACCCCTCAATGCATTGAGAAAATGAGGCTCTTTCTTTGCTTGGAGTCAGCTTCCCCATTTTTTTCTTGCTCGGTTAAACCATCCTTCCAAGCAACAAAATAGGCCAGTAGCTGACAGAACTGGTTTCCCTTGGCATTGAAGGCTGTCCTCAGAGTCTCTGAGAGGTGTCCAAGAAGCTGGAAATATCAGCTGAAGCTTTGCCTGTGCGTAGAGCATAGGCAGTGTTTCTCTGATGTGGATTCTCTGGTAGATGGGCACTAACCACAAGTGATGGTCCTTCCCTCAGTGCTTGCATTTCTAGAGTCTCTCCTCTCTCTCCAGCTGTTCCCACCAAACTTGCAGTAATTTAATAATTTGCTCTTTTAAATCTGGCTGAAATTTCCTGGCAGATTCAGAATTATCAAGAGTGGACAGGCAGAGGAGCAGGAATGCCCATCCAACTGTGTACGCAGAGGGAGATCAGGTGAAAGCCACCCCTGTAGGAAAGCAAACTAAGAATGCAAATTGAACTATCAATATTTTTTTTCTCCTCCAAAAATGAGGAGATCATACACTTGAGCTTGGAATTGAGAGAAGGAAGGACAGAATCATTCCTTCTTGGAGACTATGGGATGAAATGCATACCACTAAAGGTTCACTTTTGTAGCCTGAAAATAGGATCTTTATGTTAATTAATTTGAATGTGTGGATTAGAGACCCTGATTTTTCCATCCCAGCTTATGTTAAGTGACCCCACAAATGTCCAGCTTTATAGTTGCTAGGTATGAAAACTATCTACGACCCTATCAAAAAGTCCTGAATGGAAAAAAAAGAAAAAAAAAAAAAAAGGCAAAAGAAAGTCAAACAAGAAAACTCACCCAGTTAAACAGAGAACTGTCAGGAAAAAAAAAAAAAAAGGAAGGAAAAAACAAACAAACACAGAGCAGGTGTTTAGCCAGTCAATTAATTTATATGGCTTCTAGCACGGCACAGGGCATTAACACTACCCCAGCACTGCACACAGGTGGCAGGGTGCATGTTTGGGAGGCGGGCAAGCAGCAAGACATACTGTGAATTTTCTCCCTGAGCAACACGATTACAGAAACAACTGCAAATAACTTTGTGCTGATCCCCAACGATGCATTCAGCAGTCCCTAATCTTCCAAATGTCTGCCTATGTGATGGTATGAAAACTATGGCATTCCTTCAGCCCTCACCTATGGAGACACATCTGGGCTTTTCTATTGATTCTTTATTTATGGGTTTCTGTTTGAGCACACTGAAAAGGGAGTCAAATGAAGATCACTAATGCAATCCTGAGAACGCAAGAAGATATGGAAGCACTGGCAGGACGTACCAACAAAAGACACACTGCACATATTTCCACCTGGAGTTTTAAAAGTGCTTTTCAAGCATGCACATTTATAAGAGAGGGAAACTGAGGCCCGAGGTGAAACAATTTGACCATGCCAGGTAGCAGGGACAACAACTGAACTCAGATGTCCTGCCTCAATTCCCCACATAAACTCCAGAAGCCTTGGTTTCACATGTGAAACTCTAAAAGCTTAATTGAGAGGCTGCTTTTCCCCTGGAGTGGAATCAAATGAAACACTCAAGCTAGACACTCAAGTAGGCTTACTGGTTTAATTTAAAAGCAAGGGGGACGGGTAACAGGGAGTTCCCGGTCAAGGGTCATTTGTTGTGGAATATACTTCTCACCTTTGTGTTCCTCAGGGCTGGGCTCTGGCAAACTTAATGACATTTGGCATGTCCACCTGCTCTATCAGTTTATTCTCGAATTAGACAGCTCAGCCTAGGGTGGCTTGAGGGCTTCTTTGGGTCTTGAGATTTATTATTTTTAGGGTTTTTTCAAAAAGAAATCTTTGGCTTTTTAGTGTTGGATTAGTACTAATAGTAGTAGCAGTAGGAGGAGGAAGACCCCACGATGTATAAGAGGAAAAAAATCAATGCAATGCATGATGCAGTTTGCCTAGAGGAATGACGTTAATTTGGAGCACTCAGCCTTACCCCGGCGTCTGCTTTGTGATTATACAAAACTAGGAATTTCACAGGATCTTGATCCAGGAGATGAAGCTGACTTCATTGCTTTTTAAGACTTAGGATTTCAGACCAAACATCTGTTTGAAACTTGAGATGAAATTCACATGATTTAGACACAAAGCCATGAGTCAATTAGATGTCCAGCATGCATGGTCAAAATCCTTGGCTCTGATCCTCTGAAAAATTAGCACGTAAGTAATTTTATACACATAAGAAGGCCCAGTACATTCAATGGGATTACTCCGGGTTATTAAGCTTTTTCCCAGGGCAGGGTCCTCAGTTGGAATCAAACCACAAACCACATCAAGCTCATCCAGTTCTCATACAAACATTTTGCACTTCTGAAACCAGAATAGTTTTCTCTTCAGGGGTCTGCAATCATTACTCAGCAGCGGGGAGTGATCAGGAGTATCCCGATGGAGATCTCAGACTCCATCAGAAGCAGACAACGGGCCAAGAGGTGCCGAATTTCCCAGCCAGCACCGCTCTGGTTTGCACCTCACCTAACCTGTTAATAAAATCTACAATAAAGGACACCTGAGGCACGTCACTGTTGGAACCGAACTGTTTCCAAACAGAATGTTTTTTTCCCCAAAAGCCCTTAAATATTGTCAATAGCTTTTCCATGGCATCAAGGGCTTTTCACAGAGCAATTTCTTCCCCTCTCCCCCTTCTGATACCCAGAAAAGAAGTCCCGTTTGGTTTCCAGAGGGTGGCCTGATCATCTCCATGAGCTATGGGGATGTTTGGAGAGGAGGACCGCCCTCTTAAATTATAAATTCTTGTCAGACTCGGTGGGTGAGAGACCCACGTGCCCTCATCTGGTCACAGAGCACAGCATACTGGCACATTAGCTTCTGAAGCTGCCTTTTCAGTGCTGACCTTTATATTAATGCTAATAGGGTTTGGAGAAATAAAATGTAAATTTGTCTCTAAATGGATTAGTCTAGGCTGGGGGTGGGAAAGAAGGGTGCAGGAGGGGGTATTGCTTGGAGCATTCACGCTAAAATTAAAACATTTATGTTCCAACACTTAATTTTATTAGTGGCACATTGAAGTTGCCTGAATGCGTAATACGTTTCTCAAGTCCACTCCGCTCTCACTCAGACTCTAAGTGTGTGTGTGTGCATGCACTGCCTTGCCAGAGTTATACACTATATTTACCTAATTGATGTCCTTTTCCTCTCACAAAGCTCACATTTTGTCATCACAGTTGGTTTTTGGTTGTCGCATCCCAGATTCACCAGGAAAGGAAATGAACAGTCTTGAAAGCTTCAGCTCTAACCCGGGATCCGTGAAACTACAACCTGGGCCCCAAAATACACCTTTTTTTTTTTTTTTTTTTTTTTGTATCTGCACAACAGTATTGGTGCCCATTTCTTCACATCAGCAGTGTGTTTACACACAGGAATTGGGTAATAAGGTTAATTGGTGCTTACAAGTGCTTTACCTAAGCAGAGACCTTAAGAAAGGTGAGTAAACAGCAGTATTCCCACTTTTTAGATATGGAAATGGAGCCATAATTGACAAAGTGATATTTGGTTGCAATGACTGGGAAGGAAAAGTGAAGAAGGCAATGTTAACCCTAAAAAGTACAGTTTAACATTTGTTAAAACATTAAAGCATCCTTCTTGCTCTGCTTGAACCTCAGGACCTGACTCCCCAAGCAAATACAGGAGGGTTGGGGGTTCATTTAATCAACTGTGATAACTCCCTCTCCGGTGGGACCAGTCTGGGGCCTTCTCACATGGTGCAATTTGTTTTCTTTTTTTTTTTACAAAATAATTAGTCAGTGGAAACGATACAGTTTCATTAAAATCAAAACATTTTCTTAGCAATAGATCAGCTGTGGCAAAAAACATTGGTGAGAAGAAGTTATGATATCTCATTTCACCAACATCAAAACATTTCTGTTAATTTCAGTTCAATGTTTATATTAAAATGGGAATTTTCATGTTCTGTGTTTATATATTTTTCTTAAATTGGCACCTAACTGTTATTGAATGTTTTAATACAGTACACATTTTTCAGAGCACCTTTTTTGGCTTGGAAAATATAAAAATTTTAGCTATTCATTTTGACAGAGACCCAGGTTTTCCGAAATGTCAGCATTTCATTGGAATAGAAACTCTGGGTCGTAGCCAGGTCTAAGTCCTTCTTATTGTAAATGAGGCCATATTCATTAGACATCCAGCCATGGCACACTTATCTTAGGCGAACATATATCTACAGTATCGTGGCTGGGCCAATCCAGAAATCAGACTTGGCATATGGGGCTGACATAGATTCATTCCTAATGACACACTTCTATGTAAAAGTGATTAAGCCAGCAGCATGCCAGAGAAATTACTCTGAAATCTATTGTTTTCACTGAAGATCTGATCTCTGGAGTCGTATTTAAAACCGCTCATAGAGTTCTGTAGGCTGACAGTCTCCTATAGAGTGACACAAAGCCTTTCTTTTTGTATGAAGTCCTATAAGACTTTTCTAGAACTAGATAACCCCCAGGTTAAGTTAATCGAGAGGTTCGTCAAGGACAGAGGCTAAAGTCAGGCTGGGGGAGTGGGGAGGAGGAATGAGAGCAGCAGTGATTTGGGCTCCTTGTCGCTGCCAGAGCTGACGTTAGTCGCTGTGCATTAGATACGGCTTAAAACATGGTGCAGATGTGAAGCACAGAGGTACTGGATAAACACAGGGTCCCATAAGGTGAAAAAAGAGGGGATGGCGGGGGGGGGGAAAGAGCAGATCATTCAGTAGTGGGAAAGTATCTGATTGCCTAATATAAACTGTGATTAGTGGCTCAGTGCCTGGACAGTGAGTACTTTGCAGGCCCCCAAATACGGTCCCCAAATCAGCGTGTGTGCTGCCAATCTGTCAGGCAGTCCAGCTGTAACACTTTCTGGCATTGCAATGTCTTCAGCTGGTTTGTGTCAGAGCCGGCCAGTGTGGGGGGAGGTTTTCCAGAAGTTGGCTATTGAGTGTCTGTCTGCCTGGATCAAGGGTGTTGCCAGTTTGACATCCCAGCAAGGGGCCAGCCACCACATCTGGTTGCAGAGCCATTAGGAATAGGTAAGGGTGGGGGGATGCCTGGGAGGGGGGCAGCCCCGCAGGATTCAGAGCTGGGAGATACCCCTGGCAACGGTAAAGGCCGTCAGTTCGAAAACACAAGATTTCTGGAAAAAGTTGAGACCACCGCATGGAGCAAGGTTGTGAAGTGCTCCGAGCACAGGCTAAAATTCACAAGTGGCACTAAACTCCCAAGTCCAATTGGGTCTCAAAGCCCCGAGCGTGCAGACCTCTCCCTGAGCCTTTTCCTCCTTGTTACAAATTGGTATTTTATTAGCTCAAAGCCAGATGCTTCTCCTTAAAACAGATTAATCTCCAGTTCATCATATCACTCGAGACTGAGCGAGGCGAGGGATAGCAGCGGGGCCAAACATGTGTGAAGTGAACAAGACCCCCAGGTACTGCAGGGGGGAGAGGGGAAGAGAGGAAAGAGTCTTCTTTTTTTTTTTTTTTATTTCGGTAGCTCCAATTTTTTTTTCAGTGCAGATGGGTGAGGTGGGGAGGGAGAAAAATCCATACAATAACCCTGGCAGTTCTGTGCCCTTCTCTCCAGGCACCTTATAGGTAGTCACGTCTGCCCGAGCCACAGCAATCCTAAAGGATAAAGCTGTTCCCATCCGAGGGGCGAGGCAGCGATGCAACGGGCTGCAATGGGGGAGAGGAGGGCCCGGAATAGGATTCTTTAAGAGGATCTTGAATCAAGGGTTAATTGTTTCCAAATGACCACTGTGTGGGAGACTATTATGGGATGGGACCCATTCAGGATTGGTTTAAAGCTGCTGGTTAGATACCTTAAAAGAGGGCTAAGCAGCAGCAGCTGTTTTACATTTAAAGTGACTGAAGTGAGTAGTGAATTACTGTGGGAGACAAATGAGCCCATGACATGATTGGACCTGGGACGGCTCTCCCAAGTGGCCACTTGTTTCATGAGAACTCCCACCCCCAGGCTCTGCATTTGAGTATCAAAGGCACAAATAGCACCAATTAATTCAGATTAGCCCAAGACAGAGAGACAGCCAGGTTAGCTGCCTGTTTCTGGATCTAAGAACCCCAATTGCTGTCATCTCTCCTGTCTTTGGGGTGCCTCTCTGTATTCCCAGGTCTGGTTTCGTCTTGTTATTCCAGGTTGTTTCTCAAGGAAACCGCAGAGAGCATCAGCATGAAGTCAGAAGCCAGCAAGGCTGGTGGAGTTGTGGTGGTGTGAACTATTCAGTAGCAATAAGAGCAAGAAATGAGGCAGCGTGCTCTGAACCTTGTGTTTTCTGTCCTGGAGTTAAAGGGTGAGTGTGGGCCCTGACACAGTTCATTTCAGTATGTCCTAATAAGCACACAATCAGACTCGACTTTTCTTGGGGACCCCCCTGCCCCACAGCATAAGGAAAACATAAGGTAGATCAGAATTAAGAGTCTACATATGGGATAAACTGTCTAGACTATGTTTTACCAGTCATGAATTTCAAACCGAAATTCTGTTTCCAAAAGCTTTGCAAGACGTGCAGAACTTCCCTTTAAGCATCTATTTTTTTCTCCTTTTTTTTTTTTTTTTCTTTTTTTTTTTAATGTATCAGCCTCAATTTGTAATACTTGGGTAGGGGTTTTGCAGCCTTCCACTAGAACCTTTTCTCGCACTGCTAACATGCAGCTGCAATGAGCACAGAGCCATCTGAGCATCCGCTTCAGCATTCGACACTCAGGTCGGTGACTTCCTGGTGATACCAAGGGCTTGCGTCAGCCTTCCCAGAATCGAAAGGAAGAAACAGTCCTGTGTGCTATTTACCAAACTGCATTAGTCAAAATACTGCATTTTAAAAACCCCTTAAGTTGTTATACATCATCATATAAGTCATCACAAAATAGTGAGTATGAATTCCTAAGAATTATGTTGACATGGAAATTGTCAGCAGAAGTGCTGGGAAATTTACATCTCCTCATATATCTGTACTCATATCCTCCATAGAAATTAACATATTATAACGCTAATATTTCAAGGTAATGTTTTCTCATGAGGATGCCATATTTTATCAGTTAATATCATCTGCGTAAAAACTATTCAATTACAGTATCAAGCAACGTGTGATTAATACTAATATCACCAATGTAATGGCAACTTTGTAAGGTGTCATCATAGCTGTTCAGGCAGCTGAAAATAGCAGTAGCAGAAAGAAAAATCATTCTTTTTAATTAAAAAAAGAAAAGTTCGATGTCCATGAAAATGAATGGCCAGCGATACCTGGATTGCAGTCCTACCCTGCCTGAAGGGTGTAAATTGAGCCACAGATCTTAGCGGGACAAGGATTTCCCTCCTCAACTCTTCATCTTGATATATTCAGCCTTGAGCTCAATGCCTCAGATCTGTACAACACTATTAAATTTAAGCATGGGAGGGAGTTGTCTTTTACCCAACCAGCAAGATAGCCACCCCTGAATTTTTTGAAAAAATTACTATTTCAGAGGTACTGTTGAAAAGCCATTGGATGCTCATTTATTTCTGCTTTTACCCACAGCAGCACTGCGGGTAGGATGGACCTTGGGAAGAGAAATGCATTTGTACAAGGCGTGAGGAAGCTTGAGCTAGAACTACAGTCTTTCCTAGGAAAGGAAACACAGTATTTTTTTAAAGAGCAATAACCCAGCTTCATCCCTCTGGATGCTGAGTCCTGTGAAGAACACAGGTTCTCAAGAGGAAGAATCCTGCAGGAGCCCACAAAAGGCACAGGAATGAAGAAAATGGCAGGATATTATCAACTGGTCACAAAGCTAAAGCATCCAGATTTGAAAATGGCTGTAACACACCATTGCAGCTAGAATAGCTCCCCTTCGCCCTTAACCTGCAGATTTGTTGCCAAAGCTGAATAGCTTTGTAATGAATAATTTATTCCAAATCATTTCCCCCTTCATGAATTGTCAGAAGGGTATCATGAATTTTTTTGAATGTATGTGCTGTACGTACATCTGATACTGTCCAAGGGGTTTGTAGTAAAGCTGCGAGACTTGTATCTCACGAGCCAAGTTTTGAGAGCTTTCTCGCAGCCTTTTGCCCAAGGGTGAATTTCAGTCTATTCAGATAGATATGCCATATCATTGTGTGAATCATTTTGGGTCTGTAGCTCTTCCACATGCATATTCACAATTTCAAATTCAAGCTGTCTTGACAAGATGCTTAGGTCACATGGGCCATATCTGTTCCCAAATTGGAAACGGGTAATTTGGAATCAGCTTTCCAGCACCCCCCCACCCCCATCCAAAATCCTCTTCCCACAGAAAAATCTCTGGCGTATTCCTGAAGTTCACTCTTCCAGCCATGCTTCTGTCCATGTACCTCTAGGAGAGGATTCATGGGAAGTGCTGCAAACCTGGCCCAAGTGAATTGGTTTGAATGTTAGAATAGTACAAAAAATGGTTTTGGCAGCATTCCCCTAATTTATTTCACCAATTTAGGCAGATTTTACAAAGGCAGCTAAGCACAAAATGAGAAGGGGACTCTAACAATTCTGAATCGTAAACACATTTTGAGCAGATTGTGCAAAGCAATTCAACTAAAATTAGATTATGAAAAGTACACTAAGTAAAACTGTATTATGGAAATGTTATGAAATTAATTAATCTAAGAAGCAGCATTGCCACCAGCATGTGCTGGCCCTGTAAACTCATGAGTGCATTTGTTCCACTCGTAGCTTTCATTCCAGATGAAGTTAACACGAGTCAGAGATGTGACATTTCTAGGTCTGTGATCCCAGTGAATATTGTGACCTATTACAGTTTTTCATTTGATCCTTAATTTGAGTTTGGCCAGTGACACTTGCATCCACTAAGAATTGCTCTGGTGACCATAGATTGACAGCAAGTTACAATCAGTATGGCATTTGTTTAATGGGTTTAGTTACCAGTGTGGGTTGTTACTCAGCTAAGCCAATAAATAATGTATTTTCAATTAATAGACAAATCTTAGAAGGATTTGTACAATATGTATGACTAAATGAAGAAACACATTATAATTACACGGTAATTTGTTAAAATGATCATTAATACTTCTGATGTTAATTATCTAATGGCAAAAAATTGCAGCGGGTACAAGTAATTTGCCCTTTGTAATTGCTTATTAGGTTGTAGGATAATCATTTTGTTTTCTTTGCATAGCACTATTTATTGCATTTTTCTGACAGTCGCTGAAGTGTATGCGAGGTCAAAAGTTATTGGACACTTTTCTTAAGTAATGAGACCACATTTTGGGTAGAAGGTCAAGAGAGGACATCCCGCCATGATTGCTACATGCAGTCTTCACTTTAAAAAAAAGTTGGAAAGATCACAATACAAAGGGAAAATTACACATTTGATTATAGATTGTATGCACATATTTATATAAAACAACAATTAACAAGTGGTTACTATGCATTGCAAGGAACAAAACGTAGTAAGCTTTTGCTCCTGGTTCTGCCAGTGATTTGCTGTATGACTTTGGGTTAGATACATGACTTTATCTGTAGTTCATCACAGCTGTGTACGTGACTTCCAAAAAAGAGCTTAAGTGCCAAAAATTATTATGGATTTTATTGGCCTTCACCTCTGTTCATTTTTCCTACCTTAAGGGGAAGTAAATTATTCCTCAAATACACAGGCTCTGATCCACCTCTTTCCTCATGTTAATCAAAAGTAGATTTTAAAGGCATTTTTTTTTCTGAGAAACATATTCACAGAATATGTGTTAAGCTCTGCGAATAACTTATTGGGAGGCAGGGAAAGAAAAAGACAGAATGTTTTGGTTTAATGTTCTTGAAACAAATAATTTCATTTTTTATTTCAGAAGGACATTTTTAGAACAAATTTAAACAAACTTAATTACATCTTAAAAGTTTTAAAGAAGAATACCTGTCAACTAAATGAAATATTTCATGTAAGGCAAGACCTATTTTTTCTTCTTCTTTTTCTTTGGTTTTTTCCCCCAGATCTAATTTCAGTCAGAAAACTGAAATTTCCCTTCAGGCTGACCCAACAAATTTCTTTTCTTTCTACTTTTCAAAGACCAACCAGGAAAAAAAAAATCAGTTTGCGTGGGTTTTTGCATACACTGGGTATTCCTTAAAAAACGCTGGCACTTGAGAAAACATATGGGGATGTATTTTCACAAACCACCCAGAATCAGAGGTGAAGAGGGCAGGGCAGAACCCAAAGTAGGGAGGAATCTGAAGCATGGGGGACTCGGGGATAAAGTAAGAAAAAGGGAGAGGAATTAGAGGCAATGGGGCTACTGGGAAAGAGAGGGCCCCAGAGTAAACTTCCCCTCGCATTACTTACATATGCATATAAACCACACTGCTGACGAATCACAGTTTTTATAGATAATCCGTGGGTGATACATAGGAAAATATGGTATTCATCAAATTCTGATCAGAAACAATTCCACTGAAGTCAATGGGACTGCACAGGCATAAAACAGATGTGAAGGAAGGAAGAGTCAGAATCAGGCCCGCTGCACATGCACACAGGCTGACAAGCACATAGTATTTTCATACCAGTTTGGGGAAAGGATCCCCTGTTTAAACCTGGAGTTAAAGTTGACTCAATAATGAGAACTGTAAATATCGAAGTTGTCATCAGTAAAGCTCAAACTAGTATGTTTCCAGGTGAAAACTGATGTCTTGTAAGGGTTAGGAGAGAATCTTCATCCAGCAAAGCATCACACGTTGGCCATCATGACAGCAGATTTTCTTGCAGAATGATGCCCAAATGGAAGTTATTACATCGAGTGTAGTGGGAAGCAATAGGGCCATTCACACATAATCACAGAATAGATGTAGCGGAGATGGGTGTCAGCCAACGTCCTGGATCCAAGCATATTTGGATGTGAGAGAAGTTCAGATCTTGATCCAAACTTTGTTGTTCAGACCTGCCTATCGCTGTCAGGAGGTGGCTTCTGGCCAACCCCATCTTCCATGAGTGATTCCACTTCAACAAATGACAGGTGGGATGTCCATTTAACTTAACAGGCGGGGAAAAAAAAAAAAACCCTATCCTTAAGTAGATGCTATTTTTGGTGGTCTTTAATAGGCGCGCGAGGGGAATAGGAAGATAATTAGCCCTTTTACGCCGCTTGTCCCCATACACCTCCATTTTCAGATGTGCTCCCTGTTTCTGTGGTGATCCCCCCATGAACTGTTGGGAGGGATGTTGACAGTCTCCCTGTTAAACGCTCAGCCTTTTGAAAGGTTTTGCTCTCTGCAGGCTGAGCTGTCTGGCACACAGCCATCCGCAGTGAGCTGGAGTTTGCTCTTCAGTCCCAGTGCAATCAGGCACTGTCTGCTGCCTGCTGTTGCACAGTGCTGCAGGAGCTTAAAAAAAGGCTCCTCCGGTCCTGTCAAAAAGACAACCGAATTATTAAAGCAGCAGCTATTCAGGTGATCAGAAGGACCGAGGGAAGCAGGGGCAGAAATTGATGTCGAGGACTGATCTGCCACTTATGCTGAAACGCAGCGGGGTAGGAGGGAAGTGGACGGTGCAGGAGAAAAAGGGCCAAATATTGCTGTCTGAATGATGTCACTGAAATCATTCTCTAAGCAATCCTGCTTCAGCAGGGGAGTTGGACTAGATGATCTATATGGTCCCTTCCAACTCTAAAAAAAAAATTCAGTGAAATTCAGTGAAATTCAGTGAAATATTTGAGTGGAATTAGGTCCCTTATGTTCCTTGCTGAGGTGGCTTTGAACTATCCAAGTTTTAAAAATATCCAGTCCTCGCCTGAGTGTCTGGCCTCTCTCTTTTCCACAGATCCAGGAAAATGTGGGTAATCCTTGGAGAGATCCATGTTGAACAAAAACAGCATGCAAGAATCTCTCTTCCACAGTCCGACCCTGTGAGAAGCAATGGCAGCATCCATAAACAGCAACTTGAAAATCATCTGACACCCAGAGATTCCCCAAGCCGCTTTGGCAAGGTAGGAAGCCTCATGTGGGAGCAAAGTTAATGTGTGACCCTTGTTAATGGCAGAGAGAGGAGAAGGACAAAGGTCTCTTGGCCACACGCCTCTTCCACCTCTCCCACCCTGTTTCTCTATAACTCAAAACTTATTAATATTTGCTTGTTATTAAGCATTAACACATCTTAACCTTAGCATAACTTCATACCCTACTGATTTCTGAACACACACTAATTCTGTATTTGTTGAAATACCAGTGATTACAAGCGATTGCCTTTTTGGCTACCCATTTTCTAGACTCTGAGACAACTTTCTATGCAGAAGACAGCTAGCCTTCATTTTTCCAAGAGTCATACCCTGAATTAAGAACCAGAAACACAAACCAGCCTCAAAAACTTTGGCTTACTTCATCCCTAGGCATGTCGTTGCCTAGAAATGACTTAGTCGCAGCAATTTCTAGATTGCTAGACTTCCTACTGTCTAGTTTCTTGGCTAAGGCACCAGACTTCTCGTGTTAACAACTTCTGGAGCACTGCTTCGTCGATACGGGAGCATCCTCTGTTAAGGTGGTGACATAACCATACGTTTGCCTTTTTTCCGGGGTGAGAGGATGCTTCTAGTGCCTGCACAAATGGCTTCCTTCAGCCCTCACAGCTTCCTCAGCCCCCCTGTGCCGCCCTGCCTGACTCTGAGCTTCCTATTAAGCCAGCAGCTTGGCTTAAAAAAAAAAGCAAGTCAGCATTTTGCTTGCAAGACATATTATTTTATTAATAAGAAATACAAACTCCTGCAGGCCTGCGATGGGAAAGACAGTAGAGGAAGCTAAGTTGAGGAGAAGCACCCTTTCTCCACCTCCAAACAAGCTTGCTAGGATGTAAGGCAACATATCCCACATTATCCAGCAGCCTTCTGAATGAACACTTTCCGCCCTGTGACAGAACGTAAACTACTTTAGCCTTATTCTCCTCCTGACAGACCTTCTAATTATCTCAGCTGTTTACAGCGCTCAGGCCCTCTGCTACCAATTTCTCCATTATTCTGACAGTCAACAAACTAGACCTATTAGAGCACAGCACAATTCTTGCCCAAGGCAGGAACTTTGTGAGACCACAAATCGTCTCGGTATTAAAAGTCGGTGCATAAGAACTGCCCTCAGCTTTAGCGCTAAATTGCTGGTTTGGAGACATTCATTGCTGTATATTGTATTTCCACTATATTCCGCTTTAATAGACTTCGTGCTGAAGTGTGTAAGAAGAGTTTTAAAGCCTGAGGTGGCAAGTAGACCCTTTTTCTTTTTTTTTTTTTTCCATTTTATATATTTTTCCATCTTTTTTGTTTGTCACCTTATATTGCAGGGTTGGTTCACATACATAAAACAACACTGCAGTCACACAAGAATATCTAACAGTTAGTGGGAGGCACAGATTTTGCCATTATAAGTTAAACAACAAGGTTTGGGCAATACAAGATCTGCTATTCTTTGGTTTGTATGGGGCTTTGGTCTTAAAATTATTTCTTTCGTGCTTTGGAACGTTTTATTTTCCTATTTGGCAAAGCTAACCTGTTTTGTTCTTCTAATCTTCTGCTATCAAAGTAGTTAGGACCAAATACGAATAATAGATAGAGAGGGAGATTACAGTTTCTATTAATAATTTGCATACGTTTGTTTAAGTAATATTTATTCAAGGTTCAGAAAGCTCTTAGAAAATTGTATTTATTAATTAGTGTACACAGCACCCTATAAAGTATTTATGTATGGCCTATCTCCAGACTTCTCTCAGTCTGAGTTTGTACAGACCCAGAGATTTATTTTGACTAAACACACAGGAATCACCTGAGTCAGGTATACTTGTATCTGAGACCTGGACTAATTTTCAATGTTATCTTAAGTTCAAGGTGTCTACAGGTACGTATTAGGATATCTCAGGTAACCTACCAAGGTGTAGAAATAATTCCAGGTGTCTAAGATACACATTATTATCAAGTTGATATTAATGACTAATCCCACCAATAAGCCCAAAAGGCAAAAGCTCCAAAAACTATTTTCCTGAGCCATTCAATTGGGTCTGACTCAGGAGTACACTCACAGCAAATTTCATTCAGCCTTCCATTTGCCAAGCAAAAGTGGTTACATTTATGAAAAATTAAAGCTTGTAAATTGAAAAAATCTTTTAAAGACAAAACCGAAGAGAAAATACATAAGAAAGTACACACCATTTCAGCTAAGCGGCATGTTGGAAGGAACGTGTGCTTTCACTGAACTATGTTACCTCTGTCTGGTGGAATGCTGGAATATAAAATGACATGTTATATTAGATTCTACTGAATTTAAATTCTTCCTTCGAGGCATTTATAGCGAAATAAAATATTTTCCAATGAAGACTCTTTGAAAAGTGACATTGCTTTCAGCAAAACCTTCCTGAAGACAACTTCCAGTTTAGTGACATAGGGTTGGGTGAATAGTTACCTAGCCTATCATGAGAAATCATGTACTGGACATGCACATCATGGAACAACAGGGAGAAAGCCTTAGCACAGGATTTGTGGTGAAAACTGTTGCATTCCTGTGAAATCAGTGTTAGTACTGAGGCATATTTAACTCAAAACCTGACCACTTAATAGCTTTAAAGTGTTCAAAGTTCTTAAGTTCTTCCAAACACAGCTTTGAAAGAGAACTGGGTCTGTGTTGTGCTGTGGTTTTACGTTTCATCTTGCAGGATATACTAATTTGGGCTAAATACTGCTGTGACTTAGTAAAACAAAAAATAAACTAAATCATTGGGCCACATTGCTCTAAACCCAGATAGCTCCAGGAGAACTATGTGAGATTTGAAGTTTTGCTACTGGGATTAGGAGCTGCTCTATTGATTTCCACAGAACTTGCATGAAATAGAAATTGTCACAGGTTATAGTCATTTGTCATCCTTCTCTTATTTGTTTCCAAAATTTTATTTCCTGTTCAGAAAAAGGGCATGTTCCTGGGTCAAAGCCAAGCTGAAAGTAATCGGACCTTAGATGGCACTTTTCATTGGCTTTGGATCAGACTCTTCAACTGGGGTACCCTGGATTACTGCCTGCCTGAGGACTTTTTCTCAACGCAGAAGACTTAGGTCCACAATCTTAACCATGTCTGAGTAATACAAAGGTACTGGTGGTTTTTTTCCGTAAGCTGGCAAAAAATACTGCTTTCTGCTGTCGTAACCAAGAATGAGTCAGAATACAAAATGGAGGCATCAGAACTCCTTGGACCATGCTGGAACTAGTGTCATGCAAAGGGAAATAAATAGGCTCATTGAACTTAAACATGGATGCAATAAAAATTGGTTAATATTATTTTAGGGGACCTGTATGTAAATAAATATATATAAATATTTTTTAGATAGGATATAAGACGTTGCTCTTTTTTGTTTGCTTATTTTTTAATCTGAAAAAAAAATGTTGATGGAGCACATGTCTTTTTTTATCTTGACCTTAATGAACAAGTTTATTGGTAAGTATTTTCAGAGCATGTTTTAAGTAAATAAAACACAAAGTAATTGAAAGAGAATTTCAAGCTTGCAACCACAAGAATTTGCAGTGTAGACCGAAGTCTAAGCTTTGGGTTCATCCAATTATGGTATCAAATTGTTACCATATACATGATCAGCTCAAAGGGTGTGGGATGACAGTCAACACATCATCCAGAACATTTGTAGGCATGTCATTATGCACAACGGTCTTTTCAGCTCTCACAAACTAAGCAGGAATTGTTTGCAAATCTTGGCAGAACAGACGAGCTGCCTAGTAACATCATTTGGTTATTCAAGATATAATTCGCCTTCCTCTGAGACTGCGCAGAGCATCAGGGAAGTGGTGGTGTTAGAGGCTGTTTCAGACACAGCCCATCTTAAGTGTTGCTCAAGCCTCCCTGGTGCTTTTCACAGTTAAAATATCCATTTTGGTGACCTAGCCAGTGGTATATTCAGGAAATTGTAGTTTTCCTATATAAAAGTGCTGCTCCAAAATAAAACTGGAAAATATATTAATTCTTCCCTAGTGCATGCCGTATACTACTGAGAGATGGTTTCAGCTTTATGATTTCTGATCTGGACCCCTCTCTAACTACTAAATTAATTAAACCAAACCAGTGGGATAGACTTAAATTCACACCGGCTTCAGGAAAAAAAAAAGTAACCATTGTCTACCAAGGGAGGCTGGCAGCAACAGATTACAGATTTAGGGAGCCTTGTTCCTGGTCGTTTCTACAGTTTCATTAAAAAGATATGCATGCTAATCGTGGAAATGGGAGGCAACCTAGAAAAAAAGATGTATTATTACGAGAGGCTGGGACATTGTATTTGTGCATACAGCAGGGAAAACTTTATTGAAATGACTGCTAAAAACAGCCCAAGAGCAATGTGGGGAACGACAAGGAGGAAAATCCAGAGCCGGTGCCTCGTAAGGGGAGCAGCGGAGTTGGAGTCAGAGATGCAGAAAGGAGAACAGGTGAGGGTCAGAAAGATAGAAAGGAGAGAGAGCAGCACTGGGAGAAGACATGAGAAATTAGATCAGAATCTAAAAGTACTCAGGAGAGCAGGGGAAAAGGCAGAAATTAGAACAGGAGCTAAGAGGAGAGCCGAAGAGGCAATAAAAACTCAAGGAGGAGAAAGAAAAACTGAGAGATGAAGAGAGAAGGACGAGAAAAAAAGGACAGGAGATAAATATGAGGCAACATAAAAGGGCCTTGACCTCCAGTTTGTAAAGGTGACGTGATCTGTGGTGTGAAAGAAAAGAAATACTTTGCATTTTTTGAAATGGCCATGAAGAAAGGACCAGGCTACATCTCAGAAATCAATATCACATTTTATGCCTGCTGCACCCTTCACGAAGAATCAAGACAACATTGATTCAAGTAAGTAATATTTCATTGAAAACTGATCTTTGATTGCATAGCTGCGAGGGGCTGACTCTGAAAGTCCCTCTGTGGTGTCTGCGCTGAACAGGTGTCATTTTCGGGATTGTGTTAGAAGTGATGTGGCTTCATTCCCAGTCCGCGGAGCACGTGGAGAGCAGAGGACACGTCAGTTTAGTCTTTGAGAGCAGATGATACTGCATCAGAAGAGCTAGCTTGCTCTCTAGGGTCATTAGTCTGTGTCTGTTATTGTGCGGTGAAGAGTCTGGAAGGTTTGCTTTGTGGCTGTATTCATTTCAAGCGGTTAAACGATTATTTTAAGATAATTAGAAAAGCCCTAGACTGATATTTTAAATCTGCTTTCCTGATCAATTATAGCAGTGTTAGAGCTGGTGTGCAGTCATGAGGCAAAGGACCGTCTCCCCTGGCTGTAAGGCCAGGCTCTGGTAATGGTATTAACTGTTTCTGACACTTTTTCCCAGTGTTTGAGAGTGTAAAACCTCCCCTTGATTTTATTTCCCTGGCCACTAATTCCCTTGGGAAAACAGATTCACTGTTTCACTGTTTATTTTGCTAGCAGATCTTGATGTGTTTCAGCCTCCTCATACCAGGAAGGGTGACGGTGAAGCAATTTATAGTAAAACCAGTGTTTGAATTCCCTTTTGGAAAATCACTTTCTTATCTCGATAAAATCGTAGCATGTGTTGGTGGGAGGATATACTGATCGGGGGAGGGCAAAGAAGGTTTTTGAACATAAACTTCTATGTATCTCACTGCAAGAAGGCTTGGCCCCCTCAGAATATTCAGCCATTTGAATTAACCAAGAGTATGAATGCAGTACAGACTTCCCACTGAGCCATGTCACATTATGGACATCACACAACTCAGGGACGCTGCGGGAGATGTACTTCTGCCATTTTGCTTAGTTCTTTGGGACAACTGGAGCCTCAAGCTTCCCGCTTACAAATCCTAGGAGGTAATTAACCGCTAGGGAAAACTGCAGTGCAGGATTTTATTGTCATAAAATGAAGCAGTCATGGCCATTTCAGTGAAGCCAAACCAGGCAATTCTGTTTCCACGATGTCAAAATATTTTGTTTCAATTTAAAATGCATAAACAAAATATTTCTGCAACTTTTCAAACTGCCGTTGAGGAAATAAGGACTCTCCATTCCAATTGGGGATGAAAGCAGATGTTGAGAGGCAGACTGTGGCTCCATAAATCGGTTCTTCTCTTAACTCAGTCCTCCATTGGTGCAGTACCTTGTTACTGCAGAAACATGGCAACCGCAAACTCATTTTGAGCATCAATGAAAATAAAACCCAACTAAGAGCTTAATAGGTAGTTGCTGAGAGGTCTGTGAACCTGCTCTTGAAGACGAGCTTACATTCATGAGGATATAATGGTCCTATCTCTAACAAAGCTGGTCTAATGGAAGACATATGTAGTCTTGGCCTTCACAGGGAATATTCACACCTATTTTGGGAAGCTCTTTTGAATGCAACACTCGAGCAAAGCTGGGATAGCGTGCTACAATATGACTGAAAAATGGTCACAGGAATTACTGATAGTGAATCTAGACTCTGAACATTTATCACCATGGCCAAGAGACCAATGTACTATAGGAGAACATGTTATTACAAATAAGACAGATTGCCTCTGATGGTATGACTGAGGATAATGGTGAAGGTTCACTACAGTTAGATGGCCATCCTCAACCAGAGGTTTAGGAAAGCAGAGCTCCTCATGTCTGAGCAATTTTAATGGGCAAAGGCTGAAAAGAACTTCCAGTAGAGCAGTCCTGGACTTCCCTTGTCTCAGTAACCACCAGTGACCATTTTGAGGAAGTCTGCCTTCTTAACAACAGGGAATCTTGAACCGCCAACTCTTCATACCAAACTTTTTCTCCCCAAGCATGGAATATCCTAGGACTTTTCGAGTTTGTGTATGTTGTGTATGTTCAGAAGCTAGTCTATCAGAGTGTGGTGTCTCTTTAAATATGTCACCCCACAAGACAGGTAATCTGCATTTCAAGTAAAATCTTGAGTGTCACACAGTTTCTCTCAAACTGCAGACAAAGTGATGGTAATAAATACATGTATTTACAAATAATGCAATTTTTTCCTCATGTATGCATGCCCCCTACATCCTTCCACTCTTCCCACACAAAGGTAAAAATCCCATTTTGGGTGTTTTCCTGGTATTCAGTCAAAGTGCAACTTCGTGGATGTAGCAGCTAAGACATAATGAATGAGCTCATATTCTATGGTAACACTGTATTAGAAATAGAACAAAATATAGTCATATCCAGGATATTTCGGTTTTCTGACAAGTATAACTGCACCCCATTAATTTGCTCTAGGACTTCAGGATTGTCCAGAAACCAGAACTGGAAGCTCTTAAAAATTAATAGTAACATCAAGTCAGATCCTTTGAACATAGTTTCAAGACAATGTCAAAAATTAATGTATAGTTATTGTTCAGTAATCATTCCAAAAATAGTTACAGACATGTTTTGAAAACAAGTGAATGAGGAGGACACTTTGCAGTTTTAAAAGCAATACAAATGACTTGCGGCCTAAGAAAAAACATGCCACATAAAATGATTCTGCATATATGTGTACCTTCACAGGTGCATGTCTGTATATACATTAAAGAGACAAAAAATTAACAATAATTGCAAAACGTGGTCAACAAATAATGGGAAAAATGCAATGCCTATTTATCATGAATATAGGCTACTGATGAAAAGTGTTCATCATATTTCTGCCTTGTCTAAGCCTAATACAAAAGTGGAGAAAGTGGCATGACCCGTTGAGCTGACATTAAAAGCTTTAAATTGAATTACATTGGCAGAAACCTTCAAAAATTGTCTTGGGAGGAGAAAAAGAATTCACGACAGAACATAACAGATGTATGAAATTAAGAGCATTTAGGAAACATTATATTTGCTGTATGATGGGAAATGTTTCTAATTGCACTCACAGGGTGCCTTTAAGATGTGCTGGTTTTATTTAAGAAATGTTCTTTATGATCTATTATGGATTTTCAGCAGAAATGTATAGGCAAGAGAATAAAATGCATATTAAGATACATGTTTTTTGCAACAATCAACTCATCCATTTTCATTGTTCAATGAAACAAACTTAAAAGGCAAAGTTATTGAATCCATAGGAGTAGGATGAGAAGAAAGAGTCTTATTGGCTAATGAGGAAACTGTACCATACTGATGGATTTAATCCTCCAATGCTCATAGATAGCCTTGTAACTCATATCACAATAGGACTGTGTGGATTTCCCAACACATCTGCACCTTACTTTATGTTTCATGTTACTGCTGTTCTTTTCCTGGCTACTGGATGCTAATTAAATCCAGTAATTGAGATGCAATAGGAAATACTGTATGTGGATTTCAGCATTATTAATAATGTCTGTGCTGCAAGGCTTTCTCAACCAGCGCTCCGTGTTCAAAGTCCTCTTCAGCACATACTGAAAACTAGATAAAAATGCAATGGGATTTCTTTTCTTGCATATTGCAGAATCTCAATTAGTTCCTGCTGTGTCATAGACTCCCATAGATTTAATATGTATTGAATCAAATTTCAATAAGAGGTATCTTCTAAAATTACACTTCTTTTTTGTGTTTACCAAGAGGTTCACAAATGGAGTAAATACAGTGTTTCAGGGGGTTTTGCTGCTTTTGCTGGTTCCAGTGGGAGTCATCAGTTTAAGGACAAATATGACTATCCAATCAATGCCATAGACTTGCAATATTGAGTCTAGACCATATCAGTTCATTTTCACTCCATACTTTACCTGATATCCGTTATGATGGGATTTCTGTTTCTTTTTTTCTATATAAAGGGAAAAGTTCTACTTTTTTACTTTACACATGCACTTAAAGTAAACCAAACATTACAAGGAATCTGTCAAAATTGGAATATAGACAGAAAAATTAATTCCCTTGTCTCCAGTGGGGAATAGAATCAAACTGATGGTTTCATTCTATTTGGAAATTCCTTCTTTAACCATAATCTCTGAAATTTATGTGGTTCAGCAACACTGCAGTAAATTTCATGATATCTGAAAAAGAAGCAGCAAGATCCTGCTTGAAAGACTGGCGTGGTTAACAATGGTGGAAAGAACTTCTCTCAGGCACTGGTTTGCAGTTGAGGCATATTGGGTGTTTTTCCTCACAAATGACTAATTTAACTGTATAAGTCATTCCCAAGAGAGGTTGTGGAGACCAAGAGTTTGGAAGAGCCTATAAGAAGGCTTGGACCATGTTCTAGAGAGCAGGTCTATTGCTGCTGGTTTGTGTGGTAGTCCAGACAGAGCCTCAGAGAACCCTGGTGCTGCTGAATGCCTCTGGCAGGATTGCCTTGCATGGGCCATGTTTCTAACACTCCTTCTCTTGTTGGCTTCTCTGGGAGACAGCACACTGGGAACTAGATGTATTTCTGGTCTGAGCCAGTGCACTTGGGTCTAAGCTCCTGTGCATCACATTCAACCAGCTCTTTTTGTCTCATTTGTCAAGTTTTTTCAAGCAAAGCCTTTCTATGCTATGTCAAATTCCTTTGTTCCATCTTAATGTAGTCAACCATTTGAGAGGAAGGTCATGTTTTTGTACACAGGACTGCATGTTTGCACATGGGACTCACGCTGTGCAAGTGTGAGTAAGTATTGGAATTTGATATAATTTATCAAAATCACTCTTTGGGAAAAGATACTGATATCTTCACTTGCATATCACTTCGCATATTGAAAACATTCTGCAAACACCTCTCCATTTTCTTTGCTTGGTACTTAGCATTCTTACCTCAGAAGTGGAAAATATCCAGATTGCAGTGATTTTCTGGTGACCTCATAGATTTATTCCTTAACACAGACCATGAATCAAGAGTTATACTCTAAAAGCCATGTCAATTCATTTAAACAAAATATTCAAAACCACATTGCATCTGATAGCCTTAGATGGAAATAGAATAAACTATTTCTTTGTTGTACACACAAGAAAATAAAATGTTTACTAATATCAGAACTGGTTCAGCCTGTTAATAGTGAAAACTGACAAGATCTGGGTGATTATCTCTGACATAAATTTGAGCAGGAAAAGGATTTGTAGCAATGGAAACTCATGCTAATGGAATAAAAATGACCCAAGTTGTCTGACGGATGTCAAACTCCATGGAGTCCAGGATGACTTAGAACTGTTCAGTCTGCATCAGAGAAAACAAATCAGCTGAATGAAATAACCTTTCATTCAGTTCTATATTTTTTGTCACCAGCACTGAAAACAAATGAATAAAATAGTGGAAAAACATTTTCCCAACTTTCCCCAAATGAAATCATCCAACTATGTAAGCACCCCCATACTCAGAAAGGGGAAAAATCAATAAAAAAAGAAGTTACATGAACTCCAAATTAGGATTGTTCTGTTGCAGTCACACAGCCTGCATTGTAAAGTTTGAATTTTAATTTCTTTCTGGGAGGATGTCCACCAGTGAACAGAATATGCAATGACTACATAACCCACCAAATCTTGTATACGTAAAAGACAAGGAAGACAAATATTCTTCCAAATGCAAAATTGGTTTCAAAGGCAATAATAGAGAGGAACTGGTAAATAAAAATTTGGACAGAAAATAGGGAACAGAAGTTTAGCAGAAAAAAGGCTGCTAGCTAGGAACAAAGACCTGATTGCTAATTGTATTGACCAACACATGAAGCTCTGAACTGAGTTGTGAGAAGCCGTCAGGAAAAGCAGAGGAAGAGTGCAAGTCATGGGCCAGAAAAATCATCCTAGAGTATTGCAAATGGCCCAGAAGCTGGAGGTTGGGGGACATGGGGTTACTTTAGGACCTAATGGCTTCATGAAGGTTGCACATGCACTTAATGCATTAGACCCAAGAGATATAGGCCCACATTTTCCTTTATGAATACTTACCCAAGAATTGCTTTGTATTTAACATGATATAAGAGTATAGTTTTTCAAACGAAATATTAATTTCACAATAAAAAATGAAAAAGACAAGAATGATTCTTTTCAATTAAATAGCTTTATCTTTAAGTCAGAGAAATCATGAGACCTGTTGGAAAAAACCCAAAATATTATGTAGTGTAGTTATATATAATATACACATTAGTGTAAATAGTCATTTTGCCCTGGTAGAGCATGAATGAATCAGTGTGCCAGCATGCAGCGAATGAAAACCTTCTCATTCTTTGAAAAAATCCCTTTCAAAGTTGTTATTTCAATAAACCATTAATTTCTGGGTTAGACTATGTGTTAAAGTGCCAAAAAACACATTGAAAGGGATGATATATTTCATTCAAAACAAGTAAATTTAGGGAAAAAAAAAAAAACTCTACCTTTAGCCTGAAGAAATCTTTATACCACTTGCTTTGGAATCCCTTTAGTTAAAAGATTAATGCTTTCTATCCAACATGTTGCATTTTAGAAAAGAGTAGACAAAACCACTGAAACTATTTCAATCTACTTCAGTGATTTAAGGAAATTCACTGAATATAAGAATAATCCTTCTAAACCTTTATTCTCACCAAACCTTCTGGTGTGCACTTAGTGCCAGCAATGAGCACAGTGATTAAAGGGATTTTCTGGTCCCCTCCAAGTGTCATCAGCTCCATTGTGTTGTTGGAAACTGAGGCACAACTCAGTGGGTGAGTTGTGCCTCAGTTGGGTGATGCTTGGGAAATAAAAGAGGCACAGTTTCAAGAGCAATGACCTCACATCTCACAGCCACCACTTCCAGCACAATTAAAGTCTGGTTATCCATCAGGTTCAGTCAGATTCCCCTCCCTCCCCCCAGACCCCCATCAATCTTGCTGCCTTCTGGAGCAAGTAGCAAGTACCCCAAGTTTTTAGAGAAGAGTCTCAGACCACAAGTCAAAAGATAATGTATCCTTCTTAAGTGTACAAACAGGCACCAAGCACTGAAATGAATAGTTGATGAATTATGAAGTATATATTTTTATCATGCTGAAATATAAAGAGTGGTTTTATTTTCATACGGAAATATATAGAGTGATTTTTTTAAACCATTTCCCCAGATTACACACACACATGTCTGCCAGCAGCATAAAGGTAGTGCAGTATGTTACTTGGTATGTCCCCCCCTTAAAATATAAAGCATTCGCCTCCCGTGGAGAAGTCTCCCACCACTCCTGCAGAGCTGGCAGCTAATGAAGCCAAAAAATATCTGGGTTCATTAGGCACACAAACACTATGGTAAAATCAAAGATCACCCTGGAACCCCCTCGAACATATTATAGTTACCATTAAAATCATCATCATAGTATTTGAGGTTAGTAAAACATATTGCTTAGGCTATAAAACATTCTAAACTAGTATCCCAAATGTCTTGCCTCGAGCAAGCACTTAAATTAAAGTTTCAGACAGCTGGCACTGGAATCAAAATAACAGTTTTGCACAAAGAGATTGGATAAACATGATTATTGTTTTCATAATTTATTTTGTCAACGTGCAGTATTGTGCCTTGATCCATCCATTGTACTTGGGCATGATTTCTTTCACTTTTCAACAGGTAACTAACTATATTTCACTGCAGATTTTTACAGAAAGGAGTCCTAATTGATCTGCTGCTCTTGAATAATCTAATCCCTAATTAGTTGAGTCTGAACATTGAGAAAGGCAGCATTGTGTGCTTTAATTAATTTCCATAATCGGGAATTTTTGTTTACTTGCCTTATAAGATCTTTTGTTTTTCAAGGAGAGGCTAACATAACAATATCACTACTTAAGTATGAAAATGGGGGCAGTGCTCTGGATATTTGATATAGCATAATTGCAACAGCTACAAATGCATAGTTCTTAATTACGACTAAATCCATTTCCTATTTACCTGGAGTAACAATTTTAAGATGTTCTTCCTGCAGTTATTCCAGCTCCGCTGCTCCCTGCCTCTTTGGCACTGTGATGATATGCTCACCTTTAAGTTTCTCATTAGTCCAGACCTCCCAACCAAGTAGCATGTTGAAATGTATGGAAATAAAGTGCCAGAAATTTACTGCAGCAATCTCTTAAGCAAACATGTATTTTGAGAGACGGATCCCAAAGCGTTTTACATTTAATACCCCCTTCCAAAGCCAAAATGTGGCTTCTTGAACAAATCTCAAAAAGATTTCTGCATGCTTTTACCCAAGTGGTTAGCAAAACAAACGATCTTCCCCCAAAACGCAAACCTTCATCCAACGATGACACACATGACTAGAAAAGACGAACCAGGGTTAAGAGAAGCTCCTGCTTTGCCAGCACAGGAATGTGTTTTGACATTAGAGTGAAAAAGCATTCTTTTGATTCATGTTGTTGTTTTGTATCATTTTGTAGCCACTTCTTAAAGAAACTTTCTTAAATGATTAAAAACACTCTAATTTTGGTAAATACCTTTCTTGGAAGTCCCTTTGAATATTGCCACTACAGATCTTTCACTCAAATGGGAAATTAAACTACGACATTGTCAGGAGCTGAGGTCTCCTACCTCAGTTTCCAACTGTAAATTGGAGAGATAGAAATATATTTTATATATACAGTATTCACCTGCTTCACAGGGATGTTATGGAGTTAAGAAGACTTGCAAATTACATTGAGTCATTCTGTTGAAATGGATAAAATGCAGCTCTCTCACAAATATAAATTAGGAACTACCCCCATGGAATTTAGTGGGATCAGTGTAAATTTATTGCACATGTGGGACTGAGAGCAAAACTCGTCTCTGTTTATGCAAACTAGTTGTACAGTTTTTGCTAGCGTGAAAAATGGTCAGTCGTTCTCACATTTGTGAAAAAGATTTATCAAGCCAGCACAAACCAAACAGGTGCTGTTCAAGCTTGCCCTTTGCTTTCCACACCTGCAGTAAAATAACCTTTGCTTCTCTGATGGGAAGTCCACATGGAACTATGACCACCAGGTCACCAAAAGATATAACTAACCTTTCAGCTCTGGAAGGCAATGCATTTACTGTCACCTGTGGCCTTAGACAGACCTTGACGGAACTCAGGTCTCCAGAGGTCAGTGTGTTAAGACATTGCACCAAGGCACGCAAAATTTCCGGGAAGAAAGAGATGTTGAAAATCTAAGAAAATTGCCTGTACTGATGTTCAGCCCTTTTCTTTCCTTCCTTGGACGTGTCTCTGTTGCTTTTAATTAAGCGCTCAGATTCATAGCTTGGAGATCTTTAATAACTACAGAAAGTGCTTGCGAGGCAAATTTTTCACTTCTAAGAAGGATCCTTATAATAAATGTTACCTTCTAATTTATAGGTAAACTTAACCTGATTTTACCTTTACAGTAATATATTGCATGGCCATTTGTGTGCAACAGACTGATGACATAAAAGATTTTAACTTTTAATAAATGGTGAAAATGTTGGATCACACACCTCCAACTCACTGTAAGCATAGTGCCTACTGATGAATTAATCTAATTAACAAAGGTGAAGGTTTATAATTGGGGTTAACTAGAATTTAACTGGTCATTGTTCATACCCCCCACCGCATTGTTCCCTAAGTAACTCACTCTGGTAGCCCTCCACGGTCCCTCGACCCCAGCATCAAACTCAGGGATCAACCAGCTTCAAGGAAAAGTAGATACAATCATATTTCCAAGACTGTAATAACAGCAGAACTTAATGGTGTGATATTTTTATACTGTTTGGGAAAGAGACCCTATTTTTTCTTACTCATAAGCCCAGAGTATTTTTAAATAGTTCAAGTCCCTGTAGTACTTCACAGTTTGCAGCGCAGTTTAAAAAGTAATACATCTTTTCTTAGATGTACCCCAGATTCTGCCTTTTAATAGACATGATAATGAGATTCTGTGTCTTCATTTCCCAGTGTGCAGAAAGCTCAAATAAATCTTTGATTGTTCACAACCCTGGAGAAGGCTCCCAAGCCCAGGAATGTAATGATGTTTCTCTAAACAATCATTGCTAATGAAATTTAAGTGTATTTAAAATATATAGATGCGTCTGTATATATATATTAGTACTACCAAAATTGGGTTTTATTCATTTTGCTTTGTAAATTTGAATCTGATCGCAGCAAACTTAGCTCTCAAGAGATTCATTTCTAGGAGAAGGAATGTCCTGAGTTATTTCTCTGACCTGCAAGACACATATTGAGCTTCTGCTTTTGAATGAACTCCCTCTAATAAGGAAATCAAGGGATGTTTAAAAGGGCCATTCAGCGACTTCTTCATAAGATTAGGGACCATGTCCCCAGACCACTGCTGAAAACGTCATGCAGCTGACTGCAGTCAAATTGCTGTAACAACTTTGAAAGTTCAGGGTGTCCAAGTAGCTTGAAGGGACATTAAAGGGCAAAACAGACAGAGGGGGCACAGGAATGGGTAATAAAGGGTGAAGCTGCTTCAGAATGAAAACAGTGAGGTTTCTAACAGGTTTTATTACCTAAGCAACAGTTTAACCTTTTTAAATGGAGACTCAGTCCAAAAAGTCCTTCCAGATCAGCATTCTTTTTGAAGATTATATGTAAAGTGTCCCACAGACGGCCCGCTCTCTCTGTGTCCATGCTGCTAGCCAGTACTATGTGCCAGGGTGTTACACACATACTCAGACTTGTGCGGAGTCCCTTGTACCCACAACTGATGAGGTAGCACTTGGGAATTCCTTCACAGCACAAGCACAGAGAACCTAAAGGAGTTAATCATCAAGACTTAAGACAACAGTTCTAAGACAATAATGAGAAGATACAGCACTCAAGACCAAGCTATGGCAGCCAGGCTTAGCTTGGTGGCTTATTATAAAATACAAACTTGACAAGGTTCAGTGATATGTTACTCAATATCTGTCAAAAGCACGAAGGAACCTGGGCTTTGCTGTATGAGATCTGGCCACCTCTAAACCTGTTTGTCAGAAGAGATTAAATACTATGGCTTCTTTTGGCTACCTCAGATTTGTGGGTAACTGGATTCCAAGACAAAACCTGTAGGAAACCTTTTTATAGGAAGAAGAGATGAAGGGCCATCAGCATTCGCCTGTTGAGTCATCATTTTGCAAGGTTTGATGGAGGTTGTTGAATACAATTATCAATGTTCAGCACAAACACACATAACATGCTTGTCCTCAGGAAAAAATGTGAATGACTTACACCCTTGGTAGTTGTTACATTTGTTTTAAAGGTAATTCTGTCTTAATGAGATTGCTTTTTTTACTTTAGGACTCCAATTTGTCCACAAAACTTCCGGTTTATTTTCATTCCTTTTGTCTTCTTGTGTATTCCAGTCATTTACAGGAAACAAATGATCATGATATGCATCATATGATGCACATTCCTAATTTTTCCCCAAAACTGACACTCTACAAAAATGCTGCAAGAAAAGCATTTCAACTGTAATGCTCTGTATGTCATAAAGAAGCTTGATTGGACTTTGGGCATCGCTGACTTCTAAAGATTATAGCATAGAGAGGCTTACAAAAGATAAGATCTCCCCCTGAGATCTATGCAAATCCCAAGTAGCATGCACCTGGGACACTCCACCTGCTCATGGATTCTCAGAGGATCTCTAGTGGAGATTAGTACCCTAAAATAATTAATTAGCCTCACCTCCATTCAGATTTCAAATTTTTTTTTCCTTCCCCTTTCCACCTTCAGCCGTAACCTTTAAAAATCTTACCAACCAACATTTCCCTGATCTGAAAAGAAATCCCACAGATTTAGGTACCTGTTGTATGGCGGCATCAGTATGCTCTCATAAACATTTTTTTCTTTCTAAGAAAAGAAGAAAACCCCAAACATTTTTTTCCTGACTACAGTATGGAGTGCTGAGCTATTGGTGCTTGGTTCTGATGTGAAAAATAGACAACTAGACCCTTGGCGGTGGTAAGCAAGCATTACCCCACTCCCTGCATTACACTTTACCTGTGAGGCTGTATTTGGCCCACAGAGCAATCATTTGGATAATTTTGACATAAATTGTGTCTCCTACTTAAACAGTGGCAGACATCACGGGAGAAGCTGATATCTCTTAGAGCCAAGATTCAATAGGAACAAATCAAGGTAGATTTTACAAAAAAGCTTGATAAAGAAGAGCAGGGTTACCTATTAACTGGAAAATTTAAGAATGACATAATGATGCATTACTCAACCTTGGACAACGTTTCTTTCGATCCTCATTTTCTTTCTTCTGCATATGGTCAGAAAGTGAATCAAAGAAAGGCAATTGAAAAAGAGAAGGAAAAGAAGGGAACACCCCCCCCCCAAAAAAAAAAAAAAAAAAAAAAAACAGAGAAAGAATAAATACCCTCAAAGCCGGTTAATTATCGGACTGGTGCTGGGTAATCAAGAGCTGTGGCTGACTATTGTTTACAAAGCCAAGATGGCCTGAGTGTCTTGAACTCAGATATATGCCAAGACAGGAAAGTTAAGACCTGGTCCTCTCTGGCAAACAGCTGCAGCCTCTTTTTAATTAACAGCATATTCCTGGCTTGGTTCAGCCTGTATGGGTGGAAAGGTGTTTCCCAAGGAAATCAGAGTAGGGACAGAATAGGGAAAAAGGGAAGGAAAAAAAAAAAAGACGGGGGGGAAAAGAAGGTGAGTTCAGGAGGGCAATGAGGTGGGGGTTAACAACGCTGCTTAAGATCAAGGGCTGAAGTGCTGAGATGCTGCCAGACTTGAAAACTTTAATTTACTGTCACTGTTAGCCCCCTTTGAGGTTTATGGTGGTATTTATACACACAGCATCAATCACATGAAACAAGGAGGGGATTTATAGTTTGTTTTAAAGACTGCAAATGCAATGTAATGCAAATAGCATGCCTCATGGGCATTTACATTTAATGGGAAAATTACAGATGCAAAAGATTGGTAGAACAAATTTTAAATTGACTTTATTACATCTAGTGCTTTTCAGAGAATACTATTAAAAAAAAACACGAGGAGATATGGTAATGGAGTTCTACACTGTAGCTTGACAGCTTAAATTCCACTTAACTGACTTTGCTTGCATCTTTCTGTTTACATTACTTCTTCCAATAAGTTTGGCTGGCAAAATCTCTGGATCATAAACTGATTAGAAGCTTTGAATCTGTTTTGTTTCCTTTTTGGGGTTGGAATATTTAATGTGTAAAGCTGATTGTATCTCAATAACTGTTTTTAACTAAGGTTCATCATCAGAATTGCTTAATCTAGACACAGTCAGGAACAGCTCTTTGAATCTATTATTGCCTTAATATGTGACCATACATGCATCCTCCTTAATTTGTATAAGCTTCCCGTATCTCTCCTATATCTCTATAGATACAATAGAAAAAGATGGCTGCATTTCATTGTTCACTGATGGAGTGAACATTCAGAACTAATCACACATATTTGTGGAAAGCCCATTCTTTCTCAAAAGAGGTTTATTTCCCAGTATTCCCATGTGGCTCCGAAAACTTCTTCTGGAATGAGGATTGTTTGCGGTTGGGGTTGAAGGTTGCTATCATCAGTTGTTGACTTATGGTAGATCCATCTGAAAGGTGTTGGTGGGCCTCAAACTCACCTTCAGCAGACCAGATGAAGCCCTGGTTCAAACAGGTGCAACTATACTTGCTTCAGGGAAGCTGTGCCCAATTACATGAGGGCTGATTTGTTTTTAACACCCTGTAATGATTGCTATATTCCCCTCCCATTCAGGTCTCAAATGAGCAAATAATTTAAGGTTGTTTTTAAGCCCATTCCTATGGAGTGAAGATTGAAGCACACGTGTTGATTTTTAGTCTGCTTTAAAGCAAACAGCAGAGCAGCCTCTCAATATGCATTTATCTGGCAGAAGCCTTCCACTCTCTGTTTCTTCAGGTTTCCAAATCTTTGCTGTCACGCAACACACCGCCCTTAAAACGTCTTTCTAGACCTGCTTATCATACTGTATTTTAGCCATAGTATAAGCCAATGATGACCTGACCTTTGAAGAATATAACTGAATATAACTGATGTGGCCATAGATCAGTAGAGCTTAGCCTATTAGGGTTGTGTCTTTCCAAGATTTCAAGCAGAACCTTCCTGAAATGCTATCCTCTTTGTTTTTATTCATCGTGATACATACACATACACCCTTGAGATACTTTTTACACTTGTTATCATCAAAAAGCCATTATTAGGAAAGGAGAAGGAGATGATATACCACTCATTAGTGACTCAACCAACTCTACTGAACTCGGCGGAATAGTTATCATCATTATCTACAAATACCTCTTCAGAACTTTCTTATGTGACCCTATTTTCAGTTCTTGTAGGTCTCTCCTTCATCTAGTAGGGTAATACCTATACGAAGAGTAATAACAGTGTGGCATCTCACTGCATTTATTAGTAAGGAACTGAGTCAGACCCATGTTTATTCTTTGTCCAGTTCTGAAAGATATATTCTCCAGGTGTTGTCACCCATAACAAATACATAATGGCAGAGAGCCATCTATATTCACATTTATGCTCATACAAACATGCACTGTTTAAGCAATTCACCTGAGATTGAGTGCCTTGCTGTTGTGACTTTTGTTTAAGGTTGTAATCCCATGTGATGACATTCTCTTGTGCAGAAGTAGTACGTTAGCACCACGCTTGGCAATGTCACGATGATGATGAGGAAACCATAGACTCAGGAAGCAAGAGCAGAAGGGAAACAAACTTTCACACTCAGGAACCATTAATGAAGTAAACACACTGGAATGTTGACAGGTGACTCACAAAGCCACCTACCAGTCATGTTCCAAATTGAACCAACACTTACAAAAGAACGCAAACCTATCTGTAAGCAAAATTTAGAATCATTTTACAGTTAGATTACCCTGTGATAGCCATGTAAATAATGCCTGAGCAGACACAACAGCTTCAAAACAGAGAGGGGAAAGGCCTCTTTTCCTCCTGTGCGGAAGTCTGTGCTTCCGTTTTATATCTGTTTCTGATGATCCATAAAGAAACTAAATTTACTGCAAGGGTGCACATCATAATGCAGAATCCTAATCCTACAACACTGCTGAATGTCATTACATTACCTTTAGGCACCACAAGTATCACTGTTTTCAATAAACTACTCACCAATTTTAACAGTAACTGGAAGTATTTGGAGTGCTGAAGCTAATATTGTGGTACTTGAGAACACAAACACACACATATGTCCATGTAACGATGGGTAAATCCATGTGTTCATGTGTGATTAGTTATCAGAGTTGCACAAAACTCGTGAGTTTTTTCTTGTTGTGAAAGGCTATCTAGACAAACATGCACAAATCACAATATTTGGACCAGTTTCACAACCCACAAAGGAGGTTTGTACAGAATTTGCTGAAATGGCAATTTAAATACCCCAAACTCTAAACCATCTTTCAATGAGAATTAACATTTCCTCCGGAGCTAAAAAATTACACTGACAAGATGTGTACCAAGACAGAAAAAAAATATTAAAATATTAAACCCCTTAAGTTTCAAGTACTTTTGTCTTTCTTGGTAAACATTTTCCACATCTCCAAAAACAAACATTATTCACAGTTTAGCTCAAGCTTTGGAACGACACCAGTCACGTTGCAGGGTTGTAGAGCTGTCATGTGAATTTAAAGACAAATACTGTCCAGATAGCACATACCAGCTGCCAGTTACTATGTAGTAGGATATTCCCTCACCTTCTGTTTTAGTTTTATGTAAGATCATTTTCTTTTAAAATGGCAGTTTCCCTCCATTCCTTCTCCTCTGCTCACAGTGAGATGCGTCATCCGATATTAATTTGTACTTGCTTTGTGTTTTGACTTAATTTGATTAATAACTATATCCTTTAATGGCAATGTGACTTAACAATATGTTATTATGTTGGTGCACTGCACTTCGGCATCTAGGAGCAATTCGTCTGCATCACAGCAACATTTTGAAACTAATTCAAAGAGGCATTATTCTGTACCTCTTTACCACAGGGTAGAGGTCTGCTCTTCTACTGGAATTGCCAGCTTAGAGCTGCAGGCCAAATCTGTGTTGCATTTATCCAAAGACCTTTCCTAGCGCTCACATTCCAGCCTGAATATCTATAGAATTGTTTTACTCCTTTTCTCACCCCCATATTATTGATTGACTTTTGTGTCTTTTTTTTCTAAGTTCCCTTACACATTCGTATTTTAGATATTTTAAAGAGTTTAGTAGTACAATACTTCAGGCAATGAAAATAATGTACCAGTATGGTAAGACTTTATCACGGAGCTTATAAAAACACACACACAAAAATATCCTATGAAAAAGACAGAAAAAGGAAGAGAAAGAGAGAAGCAAGCAAGAAAGAAAGAATTTACCACACCCCAAATTACAAATATAACTGAACTTTGTGGTGTCTTAAGAGATAACACGTTTTCTGTTGTATGGGATGAAACTAGTAAATAAGGTTTAACATGCCTGTTGGGAGGCAGGGAAATTCAGTGAATTCCCAGCAGGTTCAGATAAACTCAGGAGAAGGTGTAATTGCACACAACCAAATGTGGATTATCATCACCAACACTAGGGAAGCACCTCACAGAAAAAAAGAGAAAGCCAAAGCTTAATCTACAGCAGTGGTAGGTTCTTCTTGCTTAGGTTGTTGAAAAGGCTCCTTTCCTTAAAGAGGAGGAGGATACATTGTAAAAAAAAAAAAAATTGTAAAGAGCTTTCTAAAAAGATTTCAGGTCTAATGGAAACGTGCCAGAGAAGCCAGCCTTTGGGAGAAAGAGGAGTAGAGTCAGGCAGAAAAGGGGTATATCAGAGTTGAATTTCCCTATTGCTGACCAGGAGTAAGTAAATGCCGTTCAAGATTCTTGCTTCTGTAAAAGAAAGATTTAAACTAACACCCATGGTACCACAAAGCAAACCTGTCTGAGTATTGAGGCAATTAAAGGATCAAACATATTTAAAAAAAAAAAAAAAAAAAGAAGCAATTGCCCTTACAGTGGAAACAATGGCAGTAAAGTTTATACATGATGGTTTCCTTTGTATTAGACCAATGCTTGCCACATGCCAAAACATAAACCAGATTGCATAATATGTAGGTTTTTCATAATTTCCTCAGATTAGGTTTTTATTAATGCCTGTCAACAGCAAATGATAGGCATGTGTTGCATTAACAGCCGCTATAAGCCATGCCAGTACTGATTTCTCTGCAAAGCTAAAGCCTGGAGGAAGCTTAAAAGCCCATTGATTGAAGAGGAATCAACCCCATTTGCATTAAATTTCTGAGGTTTTTACCTTCTCTTTTTTTTTAAGCAACTATTAGTTGCTTTTACATTTTCACTAATAATAGTCAATAATTACAGGGTTATTAACAATCATCGGGAATAAACGGATCTGATTATCTTCTCCAAGGTGTTCCAGCCATCTTTGGTTATTTTTAAACTTCCTGACTTAGATCATCTTGAGAAATTATTTTCTTTTTATTTCTCTGTCTGAATAGTAGAGAAGAACTCCCTATCTCCAGGCCTCCACACTGTAACCCTCCTATTCATGATAATCTGTAAAATATGCTCATAGTAAAGCAAAGAAGCAGAAAGAAAATAGAGTCCGTATCAGTAACTTGTATTAGCTAGACCTGAGAGATACGATTTGTCCAGTTTTAGAGTCCACATGAGCATATAGTTTATAGATTGGAAAAGGACTCAAAGCTTTTAATGATTCAATTTCTTGAACTTCAGGAAAAAACATGATTTACAGACCCTTAAAGGAAAAATGAGACTAAAATTTTTAAATGGGAAATTATTTGTAAAACAATACTATCTAATTGGTGAAATAAAAGAGTTCAGAATTGTTTTTTTCTATTAAGTAACATTCCCAGCATAAAATACAAGTGCTGTGAAAGTTTGCAAAATTCTCACATTAAAAATGGACACACTATATTCTGCGGTGGTTTTTTCACATCATCAAATAACCACTTAAGTCTCTCAAATTTAAACATCCATCAGACCAAAATGATTGAATCTAAAAAAAATGCTAGTAGGAATATCTGGGGTTAGAAGAACATCCCAAACATTGATAACATGTTATTCAGGGAATTTATTAGTTAGGTCTACAGCTGTTGGCCTGCTATTCAGCTGAGCTGTATATCGCTCATATACATTTCATGGCAGGAGCATTTCATTTTGATGAGTGGAAAGTCCATGAGAGTTTGGCCCAGACTGCACAAATGTAAAACAGAACTCCTCTGTGTTGGGCTGCATATTTCTGGATTCAGCTTAATTAATGTTGCTGACACAAATCCAAGCTTTCGGTGAATGTCCGTCAACCTCAGAGGAATTTCATCCAAGGGCAAGAACAGAATTAAGGCAAACAGATATGGGTCAGCTTTAGGAAAGGCCCATTATTTGTGCATGTACCACTCTTCATCAGACAGAATATATTTAATACAAGAAGGATTTTATTTTATTTTCCATTCTGGTCAAACTGAAATCAAAGTCAATATTCTGATTGGCTTCATTTTCGATAGCAGTTGGGTTTCTGTGATTTTAAGTTCTTTGGGTTATTTTCTTTTAATATTTTCTCTTAATATTTTCTCTGCCTCCTTCACTTTCTTTTTTACTCATGGATGTTCTCCGTGTTACTGTGACCATGGAGCCGTCCAGGCATTGCTTCCCCAGATCTGCCCATCGCAGCCATGAGATGCTCGGTACTTTCTCAAGCCCAGCTCCTGTGGGCAAAGGTGGCAGAGCTTGGCCACAGGCGCTTAAAATATAGGTTAAGATGCCAAGCAAATTGAGCACCCAGCTTCCCTATTCCCTCTATACACAGAGCATGCCATTACAGGAAGACAGCCCCTGTATATATTTATATTAATATATTTATATTCATATATAGACTCAGATAGATGGCACCGCCACCATCAACAACGAAAAAAAAGTGTGCAGAAAAACCATCTCTGTTGTTTGTTCAAGGCAAAACTCTTGAACCTACAACAGGAGATAATTGATGGGACAGGAAATTTCCAAAAAGGCCACTTTTGCCATTTTCACTTTATGTACAATGTCAGCCATTTTATTGTCATTGAAATATTAATCCGGCTGCCTGAGCGAGTCACCGTTTTGCTTCGTGTGCAATCAAGGCCTACACATTTTTTATTATACTCAACGACCCAGGCAGGGGGGAGAGAACTTTCCAAAAGAAAAACTGACAGCTCACTCGGGAAAAGACTGAGTAAATAGGTCGGACGTGTACATTGCCTGAAGGTCAGGAAACTCTGGCTCCTGAATTAACGGCAGATGCAAATTCCAGCCTCAAAGCTCGGCTCTGACAGCTTGCCTCTGACTCCCACCCGAATTGATATAGCCAAGATGATTCACCTTCTGATGCCCATTCCTTCAGCTCTGCTGAAGTAAAGAGCACGTCTCTTAACCCAAGTACAGACCCACCACCTGAGAGACGTGCCCAGGTGATGTGCTGGGCATGCTTTTTATCCCAAAACAGGAACCATCGACACGGCTGGCACTGTGGATACCCAGTTCTGCTTTTGGGATGTTAGGATTCTGGTACAAGATATTAGGACCTTCGTGTTGCGGATGGTGTGTCAGTGGTCGTTACTATGAATAGAAGGCTCTCAGGCCGTTATTAAGAAATAGCGACCTGCATTTCAAACTAACCCACATAATCAGAGGCTAAGATTTTGCACCAGCTGTTTAATAATAGTTTGTCTAATAAAATATTCATATTATCATATATTTTCCATCTTAGAGGATGATCAGAATGTCATTTTAATATTTCCCCCCTACTAAAATAAAATTTTAATTAAGGCTAAAGATATATTGCCTACGGAAAGCTAAACTGTTTAAAATTATTAACTGCTTGAATACTTGTTGCTATACTACAAGCTGCCATAAAAGAAAAGAAATTAAGTACATGGGGGATTAACGCAATTTTGAAAGCTGCGTTCCCCTCCCTCCTCCTTTTAGATACGCCTAACTGAGCCATAACTATTTTTCTCCACTCAGCCAGACTCCAGCTTTGTGGCTTTTTTAATAACCTGGCTTTTCAAGCTTGTGCCCCCGAGAGCCTTTTCATTTCTGCCGCACTACCTACAAGCAAATTTCTTCCAGTTGCTCAACAGCCTAATGCCTCCCTTTCTTCGTTGTTGAAGCATTTCATTGCAGTTTCATTGACGGGGAGGTGTTCTGTTACAGTGGAATCAATAGCTCAGGGCTTCCCAGCACACCGATTAGCTTGTCAGTCAGAGCCTGGGGGAGGTAGTGTAAATCCCAGAATACCAGGGGCCACCAGTTTGAAAAGTAAGGAATGCGAGGAGCCCGCATGGGTTTTTCTACCACCTGTTGCTCTGCAACATGTGCAAAGTGTATTAACTTCTTTGCTGCTACATGCCTTAAAGGTCAACTGTGATAGAAGCTTTAAGCTTTTGGAATATTTTAATTCATTACAGGAATCAACTTTTACTGATTTGCAACAAAGAGCGCCTTACAAAAGGCATGTTTTTTCGGTGGTTGGGCTTTTTGTTGGGGTTTTTCGGTAGGTTTGCGTTTAGCAACATGTTGGTTCCTCTTTCAGCTTTTTTTTTTTTTTAAAACCAGTACCTCATCTGCTTTTTTATTATGTAGGAATAGAAACCAGTTTCTATAGCAAATGTGGTTCCTTCCTCTGCCCTCCCTTCCACCACAAAAATAGTATCAGTTTAGATGATCCAGACTGTCACAAGGGGGATATTTCTTCTTTCACCAGTTTAGATTTGAAGAGGATGAAATTATGAAATATGAAGTTGGAAAACTTCTGCTGTGCATATGCTCCTGGTGCAGAATGCCTGAGTGGGGGCGGCCGCGCTCCCACTGTGCTGCCGTCCTGGGGGAGAGCAGAGCGGCTCCAGCTCCTTCCAGCCCTTTGAGGGATTTCTGGTATTGACCAGGAAAAATTAGAAAAACTTAAAATTGCTCTTAACTCCACATGCAAGGGGCCATGAAGCCACCTGAAGCTAACTCCCCTTCAGCTACCTCTCTCAGATGCCTCCATTGGTAAAAATCGTGTCCTAATGGCTGGCCAAGGTAATACAGAGGTATATTGTCAGCACTCGTGGTCTGAAGTGGTGAGTGAGCAATATGTCTCTGGATCAGCCTCTAGGTCATTAAACTCTGTCTGTAAGAAGTGCTCAAATTCTAAGAAAATATATGTAACCAAAACTCCTCCAAAGACAGCCATTAAAAACAGAGGCACAGGCCCTTTGAGCCAACCTAAGGAAACCTTATTACAGACATTTATTATCCAAAAACCACGTCACACATGACCACAAAAGGAAATTCTGTGCTTAGAGCATAAAAGCCTGTGCTTTGGAAAGGTTTTGCTGTCACCACATTTGGGTTTGCTCACAAAACCTCTACAAACTCACCACAAACCACAAAGTAAACCTGCATGGTGCAAATTGTGCTTATTAACATAATTCCACCAAATTAACTCAATAGAGCTTTTTTTTATTAATTTTGTTTGAAAAGAATGGCACTGGGATTTTCTAACTAATAGCATAAACAACAGCTGGAAGCTCTGGGCCGTCCAAGTGGATTCCAAAGTTTGCATTGAAAATATTAATCTTTTCAATAGAGAATAATCTTAGACTCATGTCTTTCCAAATGTGAGGAATAAAACAAGTTTACATTCATTTAAAGACCATTAGCAAAATGCCGCCTTCTTTAGAGTGAAGAAGGAATCCAAATCGATCTTCTAACTTGTTTCCTTTCACCAGTAAGTGTAAGCCTGCTTTAATTTTAGAATATAAATATGCATCTTGTTCGTTTAAGCGTGTTCCTCCAGGTATTTAGTTGTTTAAGCAACACATCAGAAGGATGCAACCAAACTTTCTGTGATACTGTAGAGCATGTATCTTTTATATCACCTGACAATTAATGATCCAGAGAATGTCCGTAAAAATATATTTTTCTTTTTTTTTTCCCCCTCTTGCCCTCCACCTACTACTCATAGTGCTGTTAATTCAGCAAAATTAGTAGTCGTGTGTTGTCAGAACAAATCACTCCCACTCAGTTATGAATGTGGTTACTCAGCAAGACTGCAAGTTCAGAAATTAGGGGATGTTTTTTTCTCTCTGTTTCCATCTTTCACTTCTTTTCCTCCCCCTGTATGCGTTGTAGTTGTGAACATCTGATATGGGTAAAATTGCATTGGGTGATTACTTAAATTCAACCTTTGACTGCAGAAAAATACTCTGTGTCTTGACACTTCTTTCACCAAAACCCCTGCCTCGTGTTGAATCAAAGCACTTGCAATAAAAGCATGGTATCGTATATCATTTCCCCCATTTTAACCAGTAAGTGTAATTAATTATTTCTTTACCTTGCACCTTATAGACAGTTACCTCAGGCATCTGAAAACAGGTCTGCTATTTGTAACCACTTGAAGCTTCTGTCATCGGAAGGGGATTACCCTATATTACTTATTACACACACACACACATTATACTCCAAAAGGGAATGCGAGACAGCCCAGCTGAGAGCTCCCAACGCCAGGTTGGGGCTGGGGAGCAGCAAACCCGCTGGCAACACAGGACCCATCCGGCACAGCATGGCCTCAAGTTTGCACGGACCAACAGATTTGCCCTGCGGAGATCATGTTTCCGTGCGTTTAACGTCCTCGCGTTAGCTATAGGCTGGAAAAGGTGTAACTATACATAGTGAGTATGTATATGTTCGTTGTTGTACTGTTAATGCCCAAGGTTCAGTAAAAGTGAATAGACCAGTAAACACTTTCACAGACTGTTTGGGAAAACATATCCAAACTAGGGAAAATAAAAAGAGAAAGAGGTCATTCATAGGTAAAGTGGTATTGCCTTTCAGACATATTATTTTTTCAAATTATCACTATTTATAAAACTCATGAATGAATTCATGAACAAAAGCTATAAAATATTCATGAGCTTTCTGTAGACGTGGAAGTTTTGGCTCAACATGAAAATACACGTGCAGAATATACACACACAAACAAAAACACATATACAAAGAGATACAAATGTCACTTGCACCCAACTGAGAAACCTGCTAGTTGGACCCACAGACACGTATATTCTTTTATGGTAAATTGGAATAGACTCTAAGGGCATGATGTCCAAATGATTATGTGCGTAGGCGTCCAAACACATTTTTAACACAAAATACTTATGCACATGAAATTGTTTGCTGACAGGGTAATATCCTATCTCGTACCCATTCTCTCTGTCCCTTCACCTATAGTTTTCTCTAGCATTTTGCATACAACACGTGCGCTGAGAAACTTGTCTCTGCTAATCGGTGCAGCATAAGCTAGGTTATACATTTCATATCCAAATCAACACCTACAGCCATCATGACTTCATGTGTTTGGATTCTGTCCTAACTGGCAGTAAAAGCTGTCATTAGGAGCAGGAAACAGTATGAAAGACCTTTCACGGCCTCTTTCAGCATGCAATGTCATCTGTTACCATGGATTGTATAGTACTGATGGCTATAAATGCCACTATGAATGATGCAATCTCATATGTGATGATGAACTTGAAAAAACCTTTGTTGAATTTGTGCTTAAGGTGCTCATATTCCGGTTATTCATGAGCATCCAAAATGTTGATCACCAGCCGGGTGTTTCAGCAACCCCAGTGGCAATGCTACAAAACTCACGCACAGCCCTTCCTGTAAAAGATGGCACAAATAAACTCACTTTATAGATTCCATGAGAGTTATTTGTCAGGCATGTCAGCTGTGGCTCATTTCCCTAAGTTTCGTAACCTTTCCTGGTGGAAAGGTTTAGAAATAAAATTTGCAGTTTCCCTTTCCTTTTCTTCTCTTTTTTTTTTTTTTTTTTTTTTTTTTAATGATAGCATTTTGCTGTGCAGTCCTCCTGCAATCATTTTGTTCGGATGTATCTATAAATACATTTTGGATACACAACTGCTCCTACACATAAACTAGCTTATCTGTCAGGAGTAAAGCAATTTATTTCCCAAATTGTTAGGTGTGAGGCAAAGAATTGGGTGAACCCCAAAGTGAGGGATGTGGAAGGCTAGCCAGTGCTCTGTGAGGTTCAAAGGGACGCTGTGGGCAAGTCCCTGTCGCTGGCTGCCAATGGCTCTCCATTGGGAGCAGCTGCAACCTTTCCTACCGCAGCCACAGGCCGCTCTTAGGAAGCAGCTGCCAATCACGCTGTATTGTGCGGTGATTTTGTGCCTCGACAAAATGTCCCCACCACAGGCCATGATGAACTCATCAAAGGTATTCTTTCCTGGAAATTAATGGAACTTGAACCTCAGGCTCCAAAGGCAAAGAGGGCAAGTTTTAACCCACGCGAAACTGAACTTCAACAGTGTTGAATTTGCTTTGTTCAGAATCAGATTTTGCGACTCTGAGTGGTTAGTTGGCTTGTGGGTCCTCTTCAGGGCTGGTCCACCAGCCTGGATGACCACTGTTGGGGCCTTCCATGAAGAAGCAAAGTCATCTGGTGGTTGCAATCTTCATTATACCTCTGGAGCTCCTTTCCGAAGGGGAGAGTTCTAAATTTAGTTGCCAGTTCTGAAAGATTTTGAAGTACAAAGTACCAAAACAGTAATTAAGAAGACCGAAACTGATTCAGAAATGCAGACACAGCTAACAAAGCTTAACTCTGCTCTAGAGGACACAAAGAACGTTTAGTTAACAGAGACACTAAAGAAAGTAAGAGCTCAGGCACTTTGCACTACCTGACATGCAACTTCATGAAGTTAAGGAGGATTGCTATAGTCCATAAGGTCCACAGTCAAACCAGATTTTCAGCACTGACTTTGGAGCTCCCTGGTCCCATTAACTGTTAGCCAGAAGAAAATCCTTTATGAGAGAGTCTAATACTGTGATAAATATAGAACTTTATCATCTCGTTTTACTTTGTGCAAATCATATGGGATACAAGTAGATAAGAAACTGCACTAAAGTAATTTCTAAATATCTTTTTTTTTTCTAACAAGAATCGCTGGCAGTGTGTAGCAATTTATTACCATTAAGTATATATACAACAGTAATACACAGATAATTTGGAATAGTAAACTGTTGAATATGTGGGAATTTGTAAGAAATAAAATTGGGACACGTGGAAAAAAAAAAACTAGAAAATGAATAAGGTGGAAAAAATGAAATGTAAAATGATAAGCTGCCTGGGACAGCTGTACCATATTAATCAATGTTGAAGTAAGCATTAAAAAACAGAGAGGCAAGGGGACTACTGAGAAGCAAGTAGCCATTCCCATGACCCACTAGCCCAGGGCACGTTGCTAGCCCAGGGGAGGCTTTGCAACTAAGGAATCATATTGCATTCATGACACCTAGGACCTTCACCCATGCTGGTCACTTGGAATAAGCTAGCTGTGGTTTCGATCCCTCTGACGTCAAACATAAAAGTCTCTAGTCTGCACACCACCTGGGCAAGCACATCTTCACCTGTTCCTATGGCTAAATACTAACAGTGCAGTTTTTAGAGCCTTTATAGTGTTTATGCTCCATCTCAGCTCTAATTGCCTGACCTTAGAAATATCCCATTCTTTTCACTTAACCAAATAAGCAAAGATGTTCACCTTCTTTCTTCATGTACGAAGAGATCATGAAACAGGCAGGTCCACGGGAATTTCTTAAACAGCACTGAATATGCTTGCCCAGAAAGACAAGAGATTTCACTGTCAAAACCTGGGGCTATACAGAGAAAAATAATAAAAAGATTAGGGGAGAGGAGTTTTTGAGGTCTAGAACCAGAGCCTTGTAACAAGGATAGCCCCTTTTGTTCTCATCTCTTTTAACTTTCTTTTTCCCTCGTAACAGTTGCCCAGTGGTTATGAAGAGCTTCAGTCCTGCATTTCAACTAAGGGGCCCTTCTTTATTCTCTCAGAAGAGGGCTGTCTCAAGAGCACCATGCTAAAGTGCTAAGTTATCATCAGGCTGGGGCTTTCGTGCAACTGTTTGTGTGTGTGTGAAACAAGCTCTCAACATGTTAGTAAGAAGCCTTTAACCCAGATTACGCCACCTCTCTTTCTATAGTGTTCTTTTAGGGCAGAGTGTGAAAGGTCACCCTCTCAGGCTGGATAGCAGTACTCAACCAATTACAGTGCACCAGTGTTTCCACAAAAGAGAGTTTTGAGACCACAGCTACAAAAGATTTTACGTGTCTGATTTTCAAAAACACAATTACAAAAGGAGGAGGCTTGCTTATGTCTATTTTGGGGCCCTGAATGATTTTTTTGTTTAAAAAAAAAAAAAAATCCATTCTGCTTCTCCAAAGAGGTCTGAAAAATGTGGCTAGCCCAGCACCTATGCTATTTAAAGAGCAAAACCTCTAATCCCTCAGGTTCAAGTAGGTGTGATTTGGGAGTCCTGTAGCTGGCAGAATAATAGGATGAGTTATCTGAGTATATGAGTAGGCTGGCTTTATGAAAACAATATTTACAGCAAGTGGTATAATGACTTTGAATTACACCTTGCATTTTCCTCACATTCCTGACATGCTGAAAATTGCATATTTCTTTTTTACGGATACATTTTCAGGCCTAATTCACTGACTAAAGTTTCATCATTACCCTAAATGTAAGTTCATCAGAAGTCTGCGTGAGAACGAGAAAGCAGCCCATGTCCTTCCACAGTGGAGTTAACCTGAAGTCAATGCAATGACATCCATGTTGCTCATTGTGTATATCAATAGGGAGCTCACTGTAAATGTGGTTAGAGTAATCCTTCCTTGGGCATTAGCCATCTCAGAAGTCCTAAGGCAGAGAGTTCTCCATTTAATCTGGAGACCCAGTGCCTTCCTTTACTCTGTGTAGCTAAAAGTATCTCATTAGTTAGGTTGAAAATCTCAAACGCTATTAAATTGTGTAGCTGAGTATTCAGCTACACAATTTATGTATATGTATATATTATGTATACATATACATATATGTATACATGTATACATATACATATTTATGTATATGTATATATACAATATATGTAGCTGAGGATTTAGGCCAGCAGCTCTTCCTAGTTAGTTCTCAGGGAATGTTCCATGCTTTCAGCCTAATTGTTAAATAACATTACAATGAATATTTCAAAGCTATCTAGGTGTGTTGAGTACCTGCTGCAATCAAGTCAAATAGGCGACCTGGAAAATCTCAACCTGGAAGTCTCATTGTTTCTAGGATGTCCGTCACAGTGGCACCTCAGTGTCTGTGTTTATAAATTTTCGTATATCTCTAACATAGAAGTACATTTTCTATTCTCTTTCTTCTGAACCCCTGGAAAAAACTAGTAAAAGCACAGAAATTGAGTGTCTTTTGTAGAGGAAGGTAACAACTAAACAAATTGAATCAAGCATGATATTAGAATCAGGAGCAAAATATTCCTGGGGTCACAAGCTGTAGGTGAATTGCTACAATAGCATTTATTTGAAAAATTAGGGCAAGAAAAGAAAGTTTTATTGTAGGTCATGTAGAAGACCTACAAAGTCAGAGAAGAAAACCAAAGACTGGTGCTATTTATGTCAGGGCAGAAAACAAAGTCTATGGGATTCCTAAGAAGCTCCATGGAGATAAGAGCCGCCTATGCTACAAACTCCTCTGGTGATTCTGGGAAAAGCGGTTAAAATTCCTGTACCTTGTTGCATGTATCTGCAAAATGGTTACTGATGTAATTCTCAAATGTGTTGTGAGATTTACTTGCCAAGTTTTGGGGATTCTTGAAAGAGAAGAGCCAAGTGAAGTTTCACACCATCTCACAGAAGATATATGCAAGATTTTATATGAGCCTATCTGCGTGCTCCTATATGGATTCCCCAAAAGATAAAATAAAACAGTACTTGCTGCACATTTCCAGCAACTGTCCCATGTCTTTTTCTCCTCTTCCTCCATTCAATGAACTGTTAAAAGGCCAAGAAGAACTGTTGTGCAGATGATACAAAACTAAAGAACTTGTGGTAGGTGTTACACATTTTGGTACCATCTGTGCTATCTAATCCCAGCCAAAACAATCTCCTGTTCCTATGTAACTCTGAATCTCACTGGGAAAGGGGGGGAGTAGTGTGACTGGCTCAAACCTTCCTGTGTAGGAGTATTATTATCAGTGTTTGCAAATTTTTTCCCTCTTTATAACTACCATAACTCTTCTTTAAAACCCCTCATCTGGCTGCTGGCCTACTACAGAGACTGAGCTATCTACAGAAAAATGGCTCATGTTGGTTGGTTCACTTCTGGTGTGTTGGAGGGAATCTTCACCCAAGAGAAAATCGTCAACTCTCACAAAAAGTTCTTTTTTCATTTCCTTTCTTTCTCATGTTGCCTTGCAGCGTTCTTCGCCCTCTTTTGGGTCAGGAGCACAGACAACATCCTGATGACACATTTTGTAGCACAACTCAAGACAAGTATTTCCTGGAAATCATTCTGGATTGAAACCACTTGTGATAGATGTTTCCAGACATTGATGCCATTGCAGCTTCTCATAAGACCTGAAATTAGTTTGGGGTTTGTTTGATTCTTTATTTTGTTTTTAGATTCAACTCGTGCTCTGATCTGCTCTCAGGGAGCTTGCTCTTCCCTAAAAGTTTATGGGAAAACCTGTTTGTGCAAGGGGTTCACACATGTACACACATTAGTCATCTTATATGTGACATACATACGATGTTGTCATCGCTGTCAAACATAATAAAAGTAAGGCTAAAACACTTAGCCACATATTGATCTGCTTCTGTATCTCCTGCAGTATACTTAGTGTAATAAGGTCTTTCTACAGAGCTCTAATGCGGGGAACAGCATGCTTCCTGGAACTGTTTGCTTTGGAAACAATAGAGGAAGCATCTGATCTCAAACTTGCCCATTGTTCTGCTATTCTGCTGTTGCCATATAATCCTTGGGAACCTGTGGCCTTCATAAGAAACACAAAGGAGAATCTGATTAGGCTAGCCATTACTCTTCACAAGGCCGGTTTGTCTTGGAGATATTTTTCTATGGGAGAAATATTTGAAAGGGTCATGCTAATAGGGGGCAGAGAAAGGAGTGATAGAATTAAGAAATTAAAAATCCACTCAGTCATGAAGCCCATCTCCTGCCTGGTGCAAAATGATGCTGTATGCCTCATTTCGTAGTGCTGTGGTAACTCCTAGCAATAGAGGTTTCTGCAGCATTTCTTCATAGATAGACAGGGAATAACCCTCTTTCCCAGAAGTCTACTTTTTTGTTGCCAAGATGTATTTCAATTTTAGTTCAACGTACATGTTTACACCGAAAGCCTCTGCAAAGTATTCTGTGTAATTTCATTCATCTACTGATTTAAAAAAAAAAAAAAATGTTACTGAAAGACGGGAACTCTTGCAAATTACATAAACTAGATTACTATAATTGTTGTCAAGACAAACAAAGTTTGCCTTGTAATGAAGCAGTAGATATAGCACTGTAGTCTTTCATTGTGCTTCTGAGCAACAGTTTTTTGTATCTTATTGCCTTTGGAGGATGGCATCTGCAAACTGATCTTTTTCACATATAATCAGCATGTTTGAGACAGAGATGAATATACAGAAAGTGCACCAAAAGGCGATTCCTTAGCTTCAACCTAACCTCTTCCCTATAGGTTTGGTCTTTTTTTTGTCTCTTCACTTCCCACATTACCTTGGATCAGATAAATGCATGCTCTGTTTAATCTTATTAAAGCAAAATCCACTCAACTATCTTATAGTTAAGTACAAAATCTTAACTCCAGAACATTGGTTTTGCCCAGGGATATGGAAGAGATAGAAGTGCTTATTCAAGGATAGATTGGTCTCATTGAGACCTGTGGTCAACCTGCTAATAAGTTTGTACAATGCAGGATTGTACAGTCCAACTTCAAGAGAAAAGTTCCTGGGTTTTTTCTTTTTTTTAAGGTAACCACACAGTTTGTAGGAACAGAGGTATTTATTGCCCTAGCTTTGATTTTTTTTCTCTCTTTGGTGAGTCACAGGAAATATCTTTTTTTTCACTGCATCCACCTTTCCAAAAAAGAAGTGGAAAAGATAGACATATACTGTTAATCAAGGATTTAAAAAAATTATCTTTCCTTTGGTTCATTCATCAGTAATCCTGTGTATAATAAAAGTGGATCAGGTACCTTTAACAAAATGGTATTTCTAAATTACCCCTGGGTAATTCAGAATGGTAGGTATTTTAATCTCTACAATCCCTAGCATGTATCTATTTATTTTCACTGGCTTTTGGCACCCAGCTGGCAAAAATCCAGTCCCCACGGTAAGAAAACTATCAGAAACAATAGGAACTTCAGAGAGGAAGACAGACAGTGAAAGAATGATCAAATTAACAATTTTTTTTTTTTTTTTTGGCTTCTGCTGGCATCTAGCTGGCACGGTCACACACATACAGATACACACATCAAGTAATACAAGGCAAGAAAAAGCAAGGGAAAGAGGAAAAGGGAGTGAAACTGGAACACAATACATGCGGAGAAATCCCAACAGACCCACTACATTTTATTCAAGTTTTCTTGTTTTCCCAAGCCTCTCTAACTGGCGTTATTCCACTGCAGAGAAGCACAGCAGATAAGAAAATCTGAATGAAAGCAACACTGTCCTGATTCCAACATGCTCTCTGTGTGTTAAAAAGTCACTTTGCCATCCTTTTGCCAAGTACTGTGTGTGTGTCTGTGTGAGTGAGAGAGTTTATAAGTTTCCAACATCGGGGACATCAGTGACTATATTTATTAGCTTGTTTACAAATCTCAACAAATCTTTCAAACTTTTATATTGTGTTCATAAAGCTTGCCAAGTCAAGTCCCCAAAACTTCACAAATAACATTTTAATGGTACAGATAATACATTTACTCAACTAGTAGAGGATATCAAACCAGTAGGATTTGCAGTCACACTGGAGAGTAACATTAAATACAAAGTGTTCTTCGTTAATTGGAGGAATGGTCTAAAATAAACCAAGATGTGGTTCAAGAGGGGCTAATGTAAAGTGCCACATCCGGTAGGAAAGACAGGTAGTGTTTCTGTGGAAGATGATCTAGGAGATACAGTTAGTGACAGATTAAACTTGAATCAACAATGTTAGGTATTGGAGGGGGAAGAAGGAAAATGTCCTACTGGAATGATGTGCAAACTGTAGAGCATCTGATGCTTCCCAGCATCAAGTACCAGCTGGAGGACTGGGCTCTCCCTTTGGTACTGTAATCCAAGAAAGGTTTCCACCAAATAGAAAGGGTCCCCTTTCCATCAGCATGGAAATATTGAGGACTTAAATTTGCTCAGCCTCAATAAGAGAAGGAAAGCAGCCTTCAAAAATATAAAACTAGAAGTAAAGGTGAAAGGAATAAACTATTTTACATGTCCACTAAGGCTAACAAGATTTGGGGTAGATATCAAGAAACATTTAAGGAAACTGAATGTAATTGAATGCTAGAATAGACCACTTGGAGACCTGTGGCACTAGAGGCTGTTAAGAAAAAGAAGCATAGGTAAACTTTGTCCAGACCATTGCTTATCCTGTCCTAGCACAGAAAAGGACTAGATAATTTCCTGAGATCCTTTCCTGGCTCCCTCCTGATGGTTCCAAAACAAAATTTAGGAAACGTCCAAATTACGGGTGTCCATTCCTCATTGTCCTCCACACAGCAGAAGCTCCAGCTGGGAAGAATTAAGCAGAAAGAGAATTATCTCTGCTCTCAGTTCTGGCATCACAGCAGCTCTCAGAAAAGAGGGGGAGTAAGTTTCAGCAGAAGTCCAGCTTAGCCCCTCCTACCCAAGACACAAAAAGGCTCATGCTCTTCTCAGTCATAGTATCTGGTTATACATACACAAGCTGGCACATATTCAGTGCATGCACAATCAGAAATTTGGCTACCAAACTCCAACAAGTTTCTGCTGACCACGCATGAACTGACTTTTTTTTTTTTTAACTCAGAATCTTAGACAAGTGGGGCAAATTTTCCATAGGGCAGCAAATTGCACAGAGAGCCACCCTGCCAAATTTCATTCCCACCCTCCAGAGATGGAAACCCTAAATCTTTTCCATTAAACTGGTCTACAATGCATGAGCAGAACAAGAAGTTTTTCTGTAACATACCTGGGCAATTTCACCCTAAAGAATTTTTAGGAGGAAAAAAAATGTTAATTTCCATGCCAGAAATGCAAAATTTCAACAAAAATATTAGAAGTTTGGGTAAGTTAGAACAGAAAAGAAGTTTGGGTAAGTTAGAATAGAAAAAAAAATCCTGCCAAAGGTTAATACAACACAATAACCAGAAAGAATAATATAGCATAAGAGTGAAGAACTTCCAAGGTCAGTTAACCCAGCTCTCTGCTGTGCAACTACATTGTCTAATGTCATTTATAAATGCATTGAACTCCAAGTTAAAACTAGTTTTGTTACTTGCCTTAACCACACCTATTAGAAGGCTATTTGAGAGTGTCAGTCTTCCACTAACTAGAAATCTTCTTCTAATTTCTAACTTTAGATTTATTCACTATCAGTTTATCCCATCTGTTTGTGTGCCAGCACTGTTTACTAATTTAAATAACTCCTTTTTCTCACTTCTTTACTTCTCTGATCTATTTATAAGGAGAATCATATCCCATGTTCAGCAGTACCTCTTGTCCTCCTTAGGATTTGTTACTCATCTGGTGTTTGATGCCTGCTTTGTACCCTAAGGGACCAAAGATGCCCAAATTGACGTATGTATCAGTTCAGGTGCACCCACTGCAAACCAAATACAGTGACAGACCTACACAGAAAAGCTTTCATATAGGCAAGTTATTTCAAAACCGACGCACGCAGACCATTTTTCTGAAGGTTCAAGTATTGACCATCACACCTGGCTGAGTTTTGTGTGATCTCACCATTTTCCTGTTGCCACAACAGTGCTGACACTTTGTGAGGTCAGAACCGCTTCTTCTTCTGGCTGTTGAAGAAACAAAAGGTGAGCCCTTTAGCCACCAGCTTCTGGAAGCAGGAAAAGGACATCAGGAGCTTATGATAAACCTCATGAAAAGCAATTCTGCTCTGTAAGACTATGGAGAGAGAATTCTGTATGAGAGAAAACAGGCAGGAGGGAGCAAATGGGTATGAGGTATCGCTCAGAGCTCCCAGCTCTATCACTGTGTGGTCCAGTCAGGATAGATGCTACCGCGCTTCGTTACAGATAACAGGGGCTCTTTATAGCACAGATGAGAACAATCCTTGAGACACAAAGAGGAAAGAGTTCAAAGAGACTGCATTTCTTGGAGTACCGAATCCAAACTCCAGCTAAGAGCAAAAGAAGAGCCTGGGGAATCTGGGGACTTTGCAATGATAGTTTAATTAGACTAGCCTTATCTGTACAACAAACGTGGCAGCTCTCTGAAAAACTCTGCTTTTTTGCTCCTCACTTAAAACTCTACCATTTTCCCCAGCACTGGAATAGCCTTTTGCCTAGTAACAGGCACGCTGCCTACGAGCTGGACAACATCTAGGCACCAAAACTTGATGTATTCACCTCTAAATGTGCAGCATTTTTTATGTAAAAGAGAAAATATTTTGCAAGTTAGCTGTTGAATAAGGGAATTCATTCCAAAATTTCTTAGGAAAAGCTGTATTTAGCACATGTATTTATAGCATATTACTTTACATATTTTGTACCTATCTGTCTGGACTTTCTTTTAAAAAATGTCTTATCGCTATTAGTCTAAATAAAGTCTCTTAGATGACTTCCCATCATTTCTATTTCATTATCCAACTGAATGTTCTTATCTGGATATTTAAATGTTTGTTTAAAATTATTAAGATTTCTCTGTAAAGTTTCCAGGGAAAAAATAGAAAACTCTTAACTCCACTTTCTCATAGCACAAGAACAAAGGGAGAATCAGTAACAGTGAAAGCAGTGGATGTAGAATTATTAAAAAGGAATATTTTTTGTTGAAATATTTTGGTAATTTTACCGCCAAAGGTCCAACACCTAAAAAAGAATCACAGAGGAGTGGGTGCTCTCCAGGGATTTATAGAATAATGAATATATACTGGTCTACCCACAACTAGGAAGGGATGTCACACTTAGAAGAAAAAGCCACGTATCCCCATTTAAATTGGACAGCTGAAAGGTAGATGCTGACACTAAGTAAGACTATGAGAAATGAGCTACTTTAATGAAAATGATATACAAGTCCCGCCAGGAACCCTGTACTGATGTACCCAGGAATTGTCTTTAACCAGAGACTCATTGCCACCACGCAGGGATCCAGCAGCCCCTCCAGTCCTTCCAAATTCACCATCCTTCCTTGCTGAGACCCATTGAAGGTTAGATCTGTAGCACTAGTGGGGTTTTGGCCTCACATGTACTTTGCAGCCCTGTGAAATTTATAATCTCTCTGTGTGTCCGTGAGCAGTGGGTCTCTGTTCTCATACAGAGTTTACAAATTCCAATACACGTTTCATTCACAGGCTTGTAGGCTTCATACAGTCTGTGCGTTGAGGTCTTCAAGAGGTTTTCTTTAGTACATAGCTAGTAGTACATAGCTACTTTTTAGCTATAGGGTCTTAATTCCAATCCATAAAATTCAGTGTAGGATTTTTTATCCAGTATAGGATTTTCTATCCAGTATAGGATTTTCTACATTCTTAACACACCTTAATGCATGACAGCCTTAACAGAGAGGTAGGTCTAGAGATATCAAAGGTGGCAGAATCAGATACCTTTGAATCTTTTGATCTTAGTTGAACCTGTATGACAGATGATGCTTTAGAAGTAAAAAAGATTAGGTACTTTTGGCAAAGGTAAGACTGCTTTATTTCCCAGATTATCATTTGGAAAAGGGAGAGGGAGATCTCTCTCAAGTCTGCCCATCCTTTCTGAAAGGGAAGAGGGGACCGGGGTCAGAAACTTCCCTTCTGGCCATAGGCAAAGTGGAAAATCCAGGAAGTTCAGATGCACTTTGATTAAGCAAGGGGACTATTTGGGAGAAAGCAGGAGGGAAATGGCAGGTCCAGAGCAGACAAGAATAATACACGAAGCGCAAAGTTAAGAGAGAATAACACTCATGCTCATTAGTAATAGCTTCCTATTCCTGAATGTCCTGTGCATCTGGAGGTGGGACCAGTCCCAGGAATGCTCTGCGCTGCACAGACGGACACGCTTTTACGGGACAAGGCATTAAAGGCAGCCAGCGGGTGGGAAAGGCCAGCGGCGCAGGCGGGGTACCCACCCTTTTGGAGACCAGGTGAAAGACGCCTGCCAAGGTCAGGCATTCAGTCACCAGGTGGTGCATTTAATTTAAAAGGAGTGTTAACCTTGTTTACACAAAATAACACCAATATGCAGAGAAGCAGTAAATCCATTGTCGTTAAACAGCGGGGAGGCCGGGCTGCGCTGGCAGCCTGCCCGCCCTCGGCTGGGCTGGCACCCCCGAACGCCGGCATCGCCGGCCGCAGAGCCCAGGCCTACGGATGCTGGCAGCCTGGGCAGAAAACGCTTGCGGTATGCCCTTTCTACCCTCCAGTTGACTCTTTACATTCTTGTCAAATATATTTAGAACAAGAGGTGTCCACTTGAAGGGAAACATTTGTTAATCACTTAAATGCAGGAGTCTGGCAGCGCTCCAAGTTTACATTTATAAATATGTAGTATCTGTTTCCAGCTAAACAAGGAACTCCTGACCCCCCTCACCCACAATCCAGCAAATATATATATATATATATATATACACATATACAGGAGGGGAACTTGAAGGCGGAGGCTGAGGGGGGAACTGGAAATGATGAACAGAACCAGCTTGGCGGATGCGGGACTGGTCCTCCCCCACCACCACCAGCGCCGTCAATTTGTTCTCCGCCTCTGTCTGCAAGTGATGTAGATAACAGTGCAGAAAGAGGGTGATGTATCTTTAAGTAATGAACAGATTAAAGTTAAATTCCTGTTGACCGAGACAGTTGTGTTGACATTCCTGTTGTTTACAGGCAGCTGTCTCTACTAATGACACTTTGATAACTGGAGTGAGGCTGCTGTTGGGCAGGGGGATGGGGGCAGGCAGAGTCAGCCGGGTTAAAGAATGCTCTGTTTAAAACGCAGTCATCCAATTAAACATTAAAGCTGGAGCAGGGATCGTCGGCAGCGGTGCTATTCGGGAAGGGAAAATTCTGGGCTTCTTTTTTAACTTATGCTCAGATTATGTGGCTCAGAGGTCAGGCTGCCCCAGTTTGCTAGAGGATGGGGGAGATTCCCAGAGTACTTAAAACAAGCCAGAAAGCAGTAAACTCTGTCAAGCCATCCGTGCGCTGCCATGACACGGGCAAGCACACACAGAGTCGCCGGCGGCGGGTTGGGACCGGGGTCAGGCAGAGGTCCCGCAGGACAGCCTCCCTCTCCCGCGGCTCTTCAAACAGGCAGCGAGAGAGAAAAGATGTACCAGTATCCCACCTCGGCATCATGAGCCCTGTAATCTTACGCCATTTCTCCACGTCACCCTGAAATAAGTTCCTTTGCAGGGCAATTTCTGCTGTGGTTTTGTTTACCTCTTGCTCTTAAATTAATACGTTTACCATTAACAGCTCCCCTATTTGGCTGTGGATTTCTCACCGGCAAGGGCTAAACTGAAATCCTGGAGCCTGTTCCTGAAGTCCTTGCTCAGGTCAAATTCCCAAGGGGAACACATAAAGCCCAAGATCTACAGGGTGATAAACTTTAAACGTGTAAATAGTCTACCAGATCTCCTCCTCTGGTGAAAATTAAACAGATGTTTAAGCGCTCTACCAAATCAATGCCCAAAGAAGATAGCACAGCCCATCACCCCCAGTCAGACATCAGCCCCCACTGCCTTTGTATCAGCAAGGTTTGGTCCTACTCAGACCTAGAAAGTAGCTCTTTTGATGCTGAAGACACCTGGCATTATGTTATTGCCTCAAAGTTGCCAGCACTCCCGAGGACTGCTTAAAATGCAGATGCTTCTTTCCCATCTTTTTGTTAATGAAGCCAAAATTTAAGGCCTTTAAAACAATGTGATAATGCCTCTTTAATTCCAAATCAAATGCCACATGCTCATTAACTATAGGCATTCATAGAAATCAATGGATTTATTTTTGAATTTATGAAGTCACTTTAATGGACTTCAAACTCCAAATAAAAGTACTGAAAAAGCGGCATTTCCTTCCATCACTAAAAACACCACTGCTTCTGTAGGAGAAGCACATTTCATGCAGCAAGAACATTTACAGTAAACACAAGTTAATTTAAAAGAGTATCAATTAGAGGGAATGTACCCTGCTAAGAAATCTTGGCTCCTTTTATTGATCCAGACAATTAGAAATTGAATCTTTCTAAAGTTAAGAGCATCAGTTGGTTTGACATTTTTTCATAAAACCTGTCCTTAGGAATGGGAGGAGTGTAGCTGTGTTCCGCGTACAGTTTGAAATATTTGGTAGGCGCAAATGCACACATATTTCAAGTAAACTCCCAAAACACATGCAAAACAAGCACAAATCTCTTAACAGCACAGAGAATCACTGTCGATCTCCAGAAACAAAAACCTCGCTTAAAAGTGTCATCTGCTCCCATGCCTAACTTAAGCTTAATTGCAAACAGCATGGGGGCCACCTGCAACTCAGGTCGCAACCATATTCAGTGTTACCAGACGAGCAGGGTTACCTCAGCCCTATTTCCAGTGGGAGAGTCTCCGAGTAAAACTTGGAGCCGCTACAAGACACTGGGGGGTGAGGCAGTAGCTCCCGTCCTCCCCTGAGACTCTGTGTTGTACCAACGCCTCCCTTGTTCCTGATAAGACGCCGGACCCAAGCTCTGACTTATGGCCACTTAAAGATACTATAGCACTTTTCACTCGCAGGAACAAGAGTGTCAGAACCGGTGCCTTGGCTGCAGTCCAACTTGGTAATTACTTTTTGCATTTCTAAACATTGCCGGTGCAGAGGCGGGCAGGGGTTATTTTCTACTATTGAGTAACACCAAGTCACAAAGAAGGGCCAGAAGAGCTGGCTGCGTTTCAGTGGGAGCGGGAGATCTCCCTGCCGTCTGTAAAGTGTTTTGGGATCCTTCAAGATGAAAGGTTCATTAACAATTGGAAGTTAATATTAGCATAATAATCAGTCATAGCTCTTCTTGTAAAACCTACTCAAGAGATCCCACGCTGCAGGTTTCCATTCTCCAGCGCAAATTTATACGCGTTTCCCAATCTGCAATGAGCAGAGTCCAGCAAGAATTTTCCATTTGAATGGTTTTCCAATAGGAAATTCAGTTTCTTAAGAATTAGGATACTGGGGAAAAAAAAAAAGTGAAGTGGGCCTCAAAACGTTATTTCTCCATTTGGTGATCGGAAGACCATAATTCATTTTTAATTTGTTTGGTCCGAAAAAGAACATATCCATTTGCTGAAATTATTGAAATGTAAATGCTGTATAGTCAAAGACTTTCTTTAAGGAATGAAATTCAAGAAATATCATTTTATTATAAGAAAGGTGATTTAATATGAATATAGGCACTCTTGGAAATGGCTGGTCTCTTTAATGTGGAAAAAATGCAAAAATTAAAAATTATATTTTCTAGATTAAATGTTTCAATATTTCTTTTCCAAATAACATTTTTCTTTTGGAATCCAGTTCTATTCAGAAAGTATTAAATAATGCAAATGCTCAGAGAGCCCCATAGTTTCAGATCAAGGTAAATTTTTAACACAGTTTCAAAACAAAAATTTCAACTTGCCAATGATCAAACAAATCCATCCTTCTGTGATTCTAACACATAAAGGTAATGATAGATACATTATTTGCTATTATTTGCTTCCCATGCTCTCACCACGACCAGACATCCAATTTCCATGGCAATATGTGATTTTCACTAGTAGCTTTCTTCTAGCATGAAGTGAATTAATACTCACTATATTGAAATGGGCTTGTCTTTGATCAAGGGTACTCTTACCCATTGACGTCTGTTCAACAAGACATATGGAGAGGGAGCATGACAATCAGATACAAGTTTGAATAAGAAAATTAGTTATTTTTCTTTGCAAGAAACTTCAGTGGGAGAAACTCATATACCTACGCTCTACTACTGCTGGGCTTGTCATGCTGCCTGAAGAGGTAGTCTCAGTAACGTCACCAGTTTCTTTAATGAGTACTTTTTTTTCAGGAAGAGAAAAATAAAGCTTAGCCTTCTAGGGAAAAAAAAAACCAAACCTGCAAATAATCCACAGGGCGGATTTTTTTTCTGTGTTCTTGTTTTCATTTGCTGAGGTTGTTGGGGTTTTTTATGTCTTGGAAACTTAGACATCAAAAGCGAGTCAGAATAGCCGGACACTTAACTAATTAATTAGTTTTGGTCTAAGTTGCAAAAATACAGACAATAAATTTCTTTCACCCTGAAACCAAAGGCAACACTGGAAAACATGGGTACCCAACTGAAATACAGCAGACAAGATGTTAGCCTTTAAATTAAAATTCAAGTTCTGAAGGAAAAAGCAACTTTCAAACTTATTAGCAGGGTGGGATGCTACAGCAGTGGAGGCAGAGAACCCTATTTGCAAAACACACCTGGCATGGGAAAACCAGTAAATTTTGTAACTATTGTACAAGTGAGCATGTTCTCAGGTTCCATAATGCACTGGGAGACATTGGTATTAAAAGTCATTCCCTGAACAAGTTAACTTCTATTTCTTTTTTTTAATTAATTCAATCATTGAGCAATTAGTCACAAGTTTGATGTTCGCTTTTGCTGATCATTTAGATTTCAAAGGCTGAGGAGGAACCAAACTACAGCAATTTCATCTTAATTCAAATGTCAACCTTCTTACTGAACCTTGTACATTAGTTGGAGTTTTAGTTAGATTTATTGTGCTACAAGACAGACTTTTCACAGGAGAAAATGGTGTCTTGATTAGTACTGAATGTGCATCATGAGAGATTCCTTGGATTACAAAATAATGACCAGTTTCTAACCAGCACTCCTGTGTCTTTTACCTTTATAACACTATCAACCAACTGAGTTGACACAAATTACCTCATTTTGGGTTTGACGCATCATTTTATTTCCATTTACCACTGACTTAAGCACACATAATTACTAACTTAGGTCACAAACAAATGTGACGGACAAGTTTCACACTGAGCAAAATGTTTTATTACATGGCATTACTATCAACTCAAGTTAATTAATTAAAATTAACATAAGCTGTTGGCTAATTGCAGCCCAGGAGAAATTCTACTGCACCCGATGGTATAACATCGGAAAATTATCACAATATTTTAAAGCTTGACAAGTTCCAGTGAAAAACTGAACATTAATAGAAGCAGGTTACCACAGTAAATAGACCAATGCTGGCTTTTAGCATGGAAGCACGTACGCCTTCAGCTTTGCTGTTGGAGCAGAAGAAGCAGTAGCAATGCTGTTTTGAAAATTCGTATGTTTACATTGCAGTACAAACATCCTCTAAATAAAGCGGATTTTTTTTTTTCAGCAGTCTTCTGACTACAGCTGTATGAAATATAATCTTCCTGATGGCAAATGCCAAAAAAATTATATTAAGGCCAAAACAATGATCTTAAACTGTTTTGTGAGGAAGTGAAGAAGGGCAAAGCAAATCGGTATATTTCATTTATAAGGCCCAGGGGAGATTGGTTTAGTTAACATTGCCTAAACAGAAAATGTCAGCTCCATAAAGGTATTTAGGAACGTAATTCTTACTTAGGTGCCTAACTGCTCTTTAAATTTATGGGAATTTAAATCCTTAGGTCTTTCTGTGGCCTGCTTTCGTGTGCTTCCATAGTGATGGTGACATCTATGAAAACTCAGGGTTTTTTCCATTTACTAGAAGTTTGTTCACAAGAAATAATTAAACAAAAGATGAATCCATCTACCGTATTTTGAAAACCCAAAATTTAAGACGCCAGTGAGCATCCCCGTGTTCAGCAGAACCACCAAGGAGGTGCAATGGCTTGCTCTAACACGTACGCTTCCACTCCACAGCTGTTTGGCAATTGAGAGATCTTGAGATATCACCAACCTTGATGGGCATAAGACGCCACAGCAGATGGACAGAGAAGAAAAAACTGAAAGGAGAGTTTCCTCTCCAAGGCAGTCTGAGCAGCTTCTCCTCATGCCATGGTGCTGCCCCAGACACGATTAGTGCTTGTGTAAAGATAGTTTGGGGGCTGTAATTAAACACAGTGAGTGCAAACAGAGGAAATATGTCTTTACCTCCTGAGTAGGTGTTTGTGGCATTTCTCTCTCCTGCAGTGAGGTGCCAGGAGTGTTGGCCTGGCCAGCCCCAAACTCACAGTTGCAAAGGACTCTTTCATTCCATCACCAACAGAAAATGTTAGAATCATAGAATAATTTTTGTTGGAAAAGGGTCTCTGGGTGCCTTATGAGTCCAACTCTCCCACTCCAGACTGGTCCAGCTTCCAAGTTAGATCCAAAACACCAAGCTGCAGTACCTATTTGGAGCTTCTACCTGTCTACGTACTGTACGTAGCCACAGGGAGACACAGGGTATATTAAAGCTCCCAAGACTCTTTGCTGGAAGCAGCTTCTGCTAAGAAAGGCACCACATTTTTGTTCTGTTAATACAATCTTTTACTTATCTACTGTCAAATGTATAATAACTATGGGTGTTTATATAGCTGCTTAAAACTAGCACATTAATTTCAATTAAACTGAAAAATGCAGAGAGGGGGGAGGCTGTGAGGTTACTAAGTTTATGGGAATATATTAATCATTGACCTGGGCAATACTTAATGCAGTTTGTTCTCATGTCCAGTTCCACAGTCACTCACCAGTATACTGCTACCTAAACACCTATTCCTATTTACCCCAGAGCCACACTAAGCTAAACAAACTACTGTCCCCTTAGCTTTCTTTGTAGGCAAACAATACCCAATGCCTTTCTGTATTTTGTTTGCTGTTTTACAACCTTATAGAAGTCTGCTTTTCTCTCTAATACTGCTTTTTAAATGAGTTAATGCTAGGAGAAATCAGAATGCATTACCTATATCATCTTTATTGCCTCCTGGTGTTTTGGTATTCCTGGGATGATTTCACTTCCTAATGAACCTCCAAGCCCAAGACAGTTGAGCCATCTAAGAAATATATCTTGGTTTGGTCTCCTACCCACTTGGCAGGCTGTAACTTGTGGCAGCACTGAAGCATAGCAACACTTTGAAATGTAACCATAATCTGGTTATCTTCACAGTTATGCAGCTTTTGTTCCCTTTATTTGTGTCCCTCCCCTCTTTCTCATTTTACTCAGCAAAGACCAAATTTTATATGCATTTCTGCAAACCATTTTTTCAGGGTAGTGCTAATGCACAGGGGAAAGGTTTGTCTTCCATGAATCCCACACCTCTAGGACAGACTGACCATTCACAAGCTTTCCCCTAACCCAGCATCACTACTGCATGCTGACACCACAGCTCCCACACCAGATCTCCACCTCACCCATGAAAACTGGGGCAATATGTCAACTGCTCCCTGACATGAGAACACGTGAAAGAATTAGGCCTTTTGACCGCAAAACCAGGAATAATTCATTAGCGTGATAACCACAGAGATATTTTGTACTCACCAAGGTCACAAGGGTCCTTATTCCCTTTTTCCTCACTATTCTTCAGTGGAAATTCCAGGCTTAGCAGCCTGATGGTTAAACTTCCACGGCCCAGATATTTTCTTTCACTTTTATTGCAAGGCAGAAGATTAAATTCATGTGAGTCCTTATTTGTCCAGAAGTAAAAAACGTCATGAGAGTCACATAATGGTTCCTTAAACTGACTATGAGCTAACCCTACAGATATCCCGTGCAATGAGGTCTCCTGGGCCAGAAGAGTAGGGTAGGGTTTGTTTGTCAGATCATGCTGTCTCTAATATTTTGGATAGTAGGTGCAGAGATCTGTTGCTGAAACATATTGGTGATTTTTTCCACTTGAAGATTTACACCGAGCCTATTGTGCTTTGGCTCTCTTCTATTGCCTGGTTCTTGTAAGGAACCACTGAATACAGAAACCCCTTTAGAATAACCTGTTACCATGGGCTCAGAGGCAATACGAGGATACAAAGGTGTGGAAGAAAGATCCGAGCACAGGAATGAGGAGCAGAGTGCTTTTTCTAATGTATTTATAATTCTTATTTTTGATTGCATTTGATGTAGTAAATCCCAGAGAAAGCTAAGGGGGGAAAACAAAATTTAAAAAAAAAAAATGTCCTTATTGGTTACTTTATTCCTAACCAAAAAATCTGGAATATTCCTTCTAAGGGTTGGGATTTCTGTTCTGGTCCGTCTGACTGTTGACAAAAGTAATCATGCATGTTGTTAGTTGAGAAAGTAATATTCTTTGTCTTTCTAACAAAGACTTTAGTCCTATGGTGATGGGTCAAAGGGTTGCACAGTGACCTGCAAAGGGAAAAAAAAATCTCCCATAAAACTAAATGTCTTTCAGAGTTACAATTATTTGCAATTATCTAATTCAGCATAAAAGGCAAAAATGATGTCACGGGGTCTTTGATACTATAAAAGGCTCTTTTTGTGAAAGGCCTTTGATCCCTACTAATCCACACGCCAGGTATTGCTGATTTAATTGCCTGAAATGTAAATATAAATTACTGAACAGATCTTTGTGCTAATTTTATTTATTGCAATTGTTTTTTTATGGATCTTTTTCCACACTCGAAAGTGTTCTTGTTGCATTTCTATAATATTTTAATGAGCTCTGCATAGATATTTTTAATTATATAGAAAAAGTAATAACCACCGTGAACTTGATAACATTTGCTCAGAAACACATGCAATGGAGGGAACGGTACTGACTTCATCATGTGCGCAGTTGTATGTGTGTGTATGTACGTGTGTGTGTTCTGCAGGAAAATGAATTATATCTTCCTGAATATGTCTCAGGAGTAAAATTTCTCACATTTAAAACACATGCAGGCTTCAATTTTTAATCCCTGTTGAAAAAATGAGGTAGTTTATGTTGTTGATACAATTCTTTTTCTTAGACCTCCTGTCCTTTCTGTTCTTTTAATTCTTTATCATCTTATTTCTTTTGGAGCCAATAGCATACCTGTATTGCCAGACAAGTGTAGCATAAAGAGAAATTGAAGTTGATTTTGCATGACAAAAACTTAATATAAAATTGACGTAGTGGAATAGCTAATTCAGGGCTACGTGTGTAAAAGAAAGAGCAAAAAGAGAAAGAATCCTGAAAAACAGTCAACAAAAGTTTCCAAAAATTGTTTCCTACAAGCAGTCCTTGTGCAATCTCCCTCGCAGACCAGGCAGCTATCGGCTGTAAAGCGTCTCTCCTATGAAAAGTGAGCTTCAGCGGTGTGAATATTTCCTCATCCACATAAGGATTTCTTGGTAACCCCAGTGAAATAAAACAAAAGGATACTAGCTGCAGAAAGCTTGGCTGCCTTTTAATTATACATGGTATTTTGGTATTACCGATTAATATGCATTCTTCTCGCAGGAGTCTAAAAATCTAGCAGGAAGCAGTAAGAATGATTTTACCACACTAAAAACTGAGGCAAGATTTACACTAGAATTACAATCTGAGCCTAAACAATGACAGCCATTGTCTTGCAATAACATCTGAAAATTGAGAAGTTGCTGGCCTGAGGTGAATCTCAGGGCAGTGAACACAACCAACTTTCAAAACATTATTAGCTAACATCAATAATTCTATCTTATTAAAATCTCCAATGATAGCACACGTAAAATCACCTTTTGTTAATGGAATACAAATATGTCTTCCTCACCGCGCTGGAATCAGGCTAACTCTCGCTTCGGAAAACATCGCAAGCGAGTAGGAGGTTTGGAAGAGGGGGGACTCAAGTATTAACACTGGTCAATGACATTAGTGTTAGAAAAGAAAGGAAAAGAAAGAAAGAGAGAAAATGAAGAAAAAAAAAAAAAGGAAAAAGAAAACTCCAATTAGAAGTATCCTGAGGTTATTAGAGATAACACTGCTCATATCCAATTAAGATGAAAACCATTTTACCAGTTTAATGTGCCACCTCTGGCAGTTTTGGTTTATTAGTTTTATCAGACATCAGAACTGAAACTCACAGTGATATGTATGCTGTGTACTGGAGAGATAAATGTTAAGGCTTAGAGATTAATTAGTATAGAATAAGATGCTTGAAACATTGCTCCTTAACCATGGGCGTTGTGCAATTTCTCAGGGAAAAATCCTCTTTTTCCAAGGCAGTCCCTTCAAAGGGTTACTTTGGATATTGTGAAAGGAAATTATCTACCTGGAACAAGGAGATGGCTTAACTTCCTTTGCTACCCATACCTGCAGGTGTGTCAGATAACCGGCTAACCCAACACAAAACCACCTTTCCACACTGAGGAGAAGATGCTGACCTCAGATCAAAAGCTGAGAGCAAGGCAGTTTGGGTGGTGGACTCTCTCAGCCCTCCCATTCATCTGTTGAACTCAAGATCATTTGAATTTTACCATTTCTTTCTCATTTGGGGAGTGTTGGGTATCAAGGAAGCAAATGATTAAAAAAAAAAAATCAAACAGACTGCTTTTTTTGACATCTGGTGTTTCATCAGCAAATGTTACGAGAGAATCCTCATGTAAAGGCTATGAAGCAAAAGGAAAATCCCTAACAAAATATGGAGCAGGACCTAAGAATAGAGATTAGATGGAGGAAAAAACTAGAATCTGGTTATTGTGGAGATGAAAACTCATGATTGTTTCCATACTGAATAATCATCAGAATAAATGTAAAATCACCAGAGTAACATCTGTGCTTAGACAGGCCTCTAAAGACTAAGGAGTTGGGGCCGCATATTTGTACAAAGCAAATTCTTCCTTTAAGAGGACAAAACTCTCCTGCAGCATTTCCACAACTTCCTCCTCTGGGTGGATCAAAAGTAGCTTTTATTAATCCCACTTCCTAACCAGGATAAAATTAGCAAGTTTGAATAAAATATGGAAATTTAGAACAGAAGTCTTTCCTATTTTTTTAACTGACAATTTTAAGCCAGAGAAAGCACCGAAGACTGTTTGAGGTCCCATTAATGTAAAATGTGAAACACAGTTCAGTTCTTAATTCTATTCAAAATAAATTCCCAGAAATGCAATGATCTGAAAACCAACCGAAAAAGTCCTATGCCAGGTGTAGAGAAGTAAGTGGTCTTTTTCAGTGTCTGTTTGCATGTATTATATCAACCTCCTTGACTCATTTAGGTTGCAAATCTCAATTTAATAATGAAAGACCTGAGAAGAGTTTGTTACAGTTCTCAAGAAATAACTGAGAAATAGATTTTGACATCTTGATCAGGAAACTCTTATAGAATTGTAATTGGTTTAATGAAGGTAAGTTATAACAATGTGATTTAAAAATAAAAATAAAAAAAATCCAACCTAATTCAAGGATGTTAGTATTGTGGAAAAACATACCCCTGAATATCAAAGTACAAGATGAATCCAGAATTATGGAGTTCACACAAGTAGTCTTTATGCCCAAGCTGAACTATAAGAAAGTTTACTGGGTTTCCAGCAATGAAACCTTAAAGTTGATTTCAGGAAATCACAAGCAGTGAGGTTTCTTATAGACCACTGCAGCTTGAGAAATAATTACGTTTATGTATGTATATTTATATATATAAAAACATAGGCATATGTATTGTTGTTACATTTCTTTACTAAAAGCTCTAATTCATGTATTTGATTGTACTTTATTTTGAGCATTTTAAAAGGATCTAAAAACCTACCACAAGGCTGGAGACCAAGTACAGAACAGTTCTAATCCCACTACAGCTGCCAATTTTCTCTATGGGTTGGAAAAATGGAATCTAGAACAATAAAACCAAGATAACATAGTAGTCTAATAGCAGCTAATACACAATACTTTTAAAAAATGTAAATTATGCGTATATTTCATCAATGATTTGCTAATGCTCTTATTATTGCTGCTGCTGTTGTTTTCTCATATTTTTAATCAATACAGGTCCAGAGTTTGAGAAATATTTTCATGAGAGCATTTTCTTTCCCTGTTAGCAGAGAAACAATATCAAAAGCTTATAATTTCATTGCATTTTTAATCAATACATTTAATAAATAAAATGGAGCCCCTAATATCAAATTAAGAAATAAAAGTTTTCATCCTGGGATCACTTTGTATATTCTTAACTCAAATTATCTAAAGAATTAATTTCAAGATTGAAACCGTCACACTCATTTTCACCATCTTCGGTACCCATTTCGCTGTAGAATAGGCTGCCCCTTCTTCACAGCCACCAAAAAAAAAAAAAAAAAGCCCTGAAAAATATCTCTGCTTGTTTAGTCACTGTGATTAATCTAGCTGAAGGTACATGAACAAAAAGAGAAGGGTCTTGAAGTCAAAAGGCCCACAGAGTAGCTGAATCTCTGATTGACTTCAAGCAATGTATCCAATTAATGTCCCCCTTCTGCTGAAATCCCTACAATAGTTTCCCTATTTCTCAATCTATTTCTCTCTGAAAGAGTTTCATGTCCACCCACATATAAGGCCCATAATTTGTGGCTAAATGGCAGCTGCAGCTCAGTGCTGGAGGCCTTTCCTCAAATTGGTCTTTAATTGGTATAATCAGGAGCTTGAATTATTGGTTCAACCAAAGGAAAAGTATTCATTCGAACCAACAGGATCGCTCTCTCTTTTTCTTTTAAATTAGCAATAAATTAATGACTTTTCAAGATGTTAAAGAGAAACTAAAACCTATGCACAAAAGATGGGATTCATTAATAAAAGACAGTCGTTTTCATTCTCATTAAGGAGAAGAAGAGCATTTAGGCAGCGACTTAAAGTCTTTTTAAAAAAAAAAAAAGATAGGGAGAAGCAGTACAGACTTGGGTGGGTACAATTGAAAATCAAGATAACTTGAACCGTGACCTGAAGAGATCATCAACCTAAGAGGACTTTGGGCTGCCTTCCTTTATCCCATACAGCCTCTTTTCTTTTGCAAATTCTGCTGAATTGTGACAGGTTTTTTTGTTTGGGTTTTTGGGGTTTTCTGGTTTGTTCAAAAATGTCAGGCGCCATCTTTTAATCCTTAAATGTAGCTTGATAAATTAATTCCAGAAACTGAATGCAGTTGAAGGGCAGGAATTAGATCAGCCATTCCTATTATCCTGAAATGGACTCTGCTTCAAAAGCGAGCTCCTGTAAGGGCTCAGGTTGTGTCCTTCCCTCTGTTTATTTAGTGCCTGGTTTTAACCAAAGAACTCATCTTGATCAGAGTCTTTGGTCTCTAAAAAGTTTTATAAACAGTTAATGTGTGTCAAAATCATCTACTTTTGTCAGAAAGCCAGTGAATATATAAGTTATAATCCCAGGACTTCTGAGATCTGTATCCTTTTCCTAATAACCGTGATTTATTTGAGATTGTTAAAATTAAAAAATTATGCTTAAAAATGGCAGGGCTCATCACTTCCTCTAAAGATTTTTAGGCAACTCCTTTCCTTGGGCATTAATTTGGGTAAGAGTACTTAAAGTGGTGGCACAAGAAGCATTCACCAGCAAATGCAAAGTTATGGCTGTGGACAGCAAAACGATGGCGTTGATCTCTTATGTCAACGTAGAGTAGGTCAGAAGGAAAACTCAAAAGAATTCCCATTGCTTCAGCAAGTGAGGAAATTCCAGCATTTCCCTTCTTCCTGGAATCACCAGCATGGAGTAGAGCAGTTGTGAGATCCCTCCCTTCCGGAAGGACCATGGCTCACAATCAGGGACGAAATCCCTTCCAGGCTCATTTGTCAAGCAAGAGCATGAGTGTACAGCAGTTTGCAGTAACACAAGAACTTCATTTGCTTGCACTCTAAACAGATAGAACTTCATTATTCCTGTTCAAGGTGCCCAGATAGCTTTGCAACATCTAAAGAGTTAATAGGACATCTGCAACATCTGCAGCGTTCATATTTTCTGCCTCATCACAGAAAGTACAACTTCACACACTTGATCTGGATCAGGGACACAGTCTCAAGTAGGAATAGCTGTAAAAGGTGCCATGTACCCAGACACACTGAAGCACTTCCTCTTTAAGCATCATCTCCTCCAAATTAGCTAAGCACAAGGCTATGTCTTTTTTTTTTTTTGCATGGAGATGATGGAAAGCAGAGAGCTGCCCTGTGCTCCAGCTATGTGGAGCAATGGAGATCTCAACCTAGAGGCAGGGTTTGCTCCTCCTCCCATCCAGCCATGATCGTAAGTCCTATGAAGAGATCCGCTATGCTCAAGAGAAGCAGTGGCCCTGTCTCAGGAAGTCTTCAGCTTCTGTTGCTGCAGATTTTAGCAGTGAATTGGAGCTACCATGCATTTGCTGATTATATTGGACAAAAGAATCAAAATTACTATCTACAGCTGAGTCATGTGCTCTTTTAGCTTCCCCCTTTGGAAGAGCAATTTTTCAACCACTTCTTGCCAGGTCTCAATCAGAGCCCTTCTTAGTTGGAATTACAACAAATAGGAAAATAACGGTGCTTACAGCATTTAATTAACATGACTGAAATATTATTGTTGTCTCTCTTGGCCCTGACATGGGGCTAGAATTCCTTAAGGTGACATTTCCAAGGCACAATGAAACATGTTTTACACGAGATTCCTTAAAACCCATCAATTATGCATGCTACAAAAACTTGTTATTGTACTCTGAGGACATGATCCAAACACCAGTTGTGGTTACTGGAGATCCACAGGACTTGGATCATATCCTAAATCAGCTGTATGGCCAGATATCAAAGTAATAGCTTATTTTCTTCATTTTCTGACTACAGTCTTTAAAGGTTGAATCTTCCTCCTTTACTGTCATAAAAATACGGATAAAAATCTCTCATTTTATGAACATTTTTTTACTTTTTTTGTACTTGGATAGATTAACAAACTTTTGAATTTGCTAATTTCTATATTAAACAGTGTGTGAGTGCATGTGCGTGTATGTGTGTAAGCAATCCTCAAATAGGTTTGTAAGGTCTCAAAAAAAAACCTTGTATTTTTACACTTCTCTATCTTTTAATTAATTAAAAACACAATACTCAGTACTAAAGAAAGTGAAAAAGAAATATTGACCACATAAGTAACACAAAGGAGCTTGGTACATGTGGCTTTTTTCCCCAGGTTTTATTAGAAGCCAGATGCCTGTCCACAGTAAAGGGATATAGCATCCTTCCATTCAGTGAAGTTAGACCCACTTGCTTCAGGTTTTCTCTACTCACATGTTACCACCAGCAAATTATTTACAAGCTTCTTATCAAAAGTTCTTTTGATGTCTAAGAGAGCTGTGAGTCATTCTGACACAGCCCTTCCGCATTCACCACCTTGTCATAAAAGTTAGAAAGATTGGCAGAAAAATACCCAATAAGAGAGAAGTTTAGTTAATGCAGTGGATTAGCGATTGCTTGCTTTTTTTTTTTTTTTCCCTTCCCCTCCCTTTTTAAATCTGAATATTTAACACCGAGAGAGAAACCCGTCCGCATTTTCGGCTGGAATAACAGCAGTTTCTGTTTCTAACCTGGGAAGAATGTGATGGGGATTGAAAAGCACCCCTGTCCTATTGTTAGACTCCCCCAGCACTGATCCTTGCTTTTAACATCATAATGAAGGATGCTCTTTAGTGGATTATCTTGAGAAGGGATTAACTCCTTCAAGACTTCTTAGGAGGCAAGGTGTTTTGAGCCCTAAATACACACCAATTGCCTGCTTAACTTTTCATCTTATTTTGAAAACTGCCCAGCTGGAATTCAAATTCTTTTCCATAGAGCTGAATTTTCTTAGTAGCAAAGTTTGAGGCAGGGGCAGCAGATGCTAAAAATAAATACTGTTCATTTAATCGCGTGTAGCCAAATGTTTTGGATACTTTTCCGAGGCAGGCATGGCAGGATAAGACTCAATCAAAACTTTGCTGCAAATTCAACAAAGCTTTAAATTCTGTCTCTGTCGCTCAGGCACATGAAATAAGTCTCCATGGCCTAACCTCTCTTATAAGGCTTTCTTTTTAACATGACAGAGAGACATAATATAGACAGATAGATGGATAAAGTACATTCCATGACACTCATATAGATTTCTTTTTTAATTTGTATTAATATATCACTTCCGTAAAGAATTAATAGGGCTGCACACAGATGTGCCTAGTGATATTTATGCTGTGGACAGACATGCATGTACACCCACCGTATGTACACACATAGGGATACATACACCCATATGGACACACACCCCCATATATCACTCACAACCCTATTAATACACGCACACACACATATGCATATATGGGATTTGGCTGCTTTACCTTGGCTTTCAACAGCATCATTATCAGCATTGTTTTATGACACATTTGCTGTAGCATACAAAATGCCTAGTACAAAAAAAAAAAAAAAGGCACTGAAAAGAGGACTAATTGCTCTATAATTTATAATCAAGTGACTTCTTCAACCTATGCTTCTTTATCTTAATAACCATTCATTTGTGTCTGCCTAATTTATTGGAAGCGAAATCTTGTATTTGTTCCACGTTCATCTTATCCCTCAGCTAACCTTGTCTCCATTATTAACCTACTCCATTGTTTCATATTCCGCTTGGCAAGGAAGAAGGGAGATTCTCCCAAAGTTTTTCTTCCTTTCTTGTTACTTTTCATTTTACTAAAAACTTGTGTTCTGCTAGGCCTGAAGTATCAAACCACTTATTTTTGTTGACAAGGGTGGGTTTTTTTATATTTCTGCAGGACTGGCTGTGGGGGTGGGGGTTTGAAGTATACTTTTCACAGAAAAACAGAAGAAACTTGGTGGTTTTTTTCTCTTTTAAAGGAGGGGAATTCTCAACTTCCCTGTTTCACTCCCCCTGGTTTTTGGCCTTCCTTTTTGGCACTTTCTGCAGCTACAACATAGATAATTTGCAACTTCATAAACAGTTTTTTTCAATTGGATTACCCAGCCTGGTATATGAAAAAGAGTTTGCTAAAAGCAACCAAATAGATGATTCTGGGGGCAAGTGAGTTTTCTCCAATTTTAACAAATGGAGAAGACCCAGGTGCACTCTTATTGTGAGCTAAATGAAATACCCTCTTATTCATTTTTGTAATAATAACTGTATTCCACAGACTATGCTTTAATTGTAAATAATCCCCCACATTCTTTCAGTGTAAACTCTTTAAGGAGTCATGAATTTTATTTATACTCTCTCACTCTTTGAGAGTCTTTTGTTTATTTGCTGTTTAGTTCTTTGTGAAATAACACTCCCAGAAGAAAATCCCCCTCTCTGCTTAAGGAATTAGCCCAGAGACAAAAGCAGGGAATTCTTTAAGCCTTGTTTTGTGCTAAGAGAAATGTTTGACATTTCTGTGGAGAGGTGTTTAGTTTGGATTCATTAGGTCTTAGGGACTCTTTTCTCTTTTTTGGCCTTTCAGTTTCTGTCACTGTTTTTTTTCTGTGTTTGGTAGACTGAAGAGAATTTACCAATGTGTAATTAGGTTTCCTACATTTGAATAGCAAAATCCAGTTGTGTTTTAAATAGGCAAGCTAAGCATTCCCCTCAACCAGCAGGCCCAAACCTGAAACCTGCTTTGTGAGCAGACGAAAGAACGGCAGAAGGAAGAAAAAGGCTTCCCCAAGGTTCCTTAATGCTTGAAACAAACACCAATAAGGCTCCGCTAGTGCAACTCCATCGGTTGTAGCAAAGGGCGAAGCTGTGGTCTTGAAAAACACCTTAAAACTGGGCCTTGGAATGGTAAAAACACGTATGCGATGTGTGTTAGGTTATTGTTTCCTTCCTTGGATTTTTACGGCTGGAAAATTATCATCATAAATTGATACTGTATAATATTACTTCTGACAGTATAGAACAGGTTTATTAATAAGTTCCATCAAATTAGAGCCTTTAGCTCAGCCTGGTGTATTTAAACAGTTTGTCAAAAGCAACACAATAGATGATCCAAGGGCAAAAATACGTGGCAAATACACCTAAAGTTGCATAGCACAGAGCTTTTATTTCACTTGTGAAACACAGGTAAGGCTGTTAGGAGAAAAATGGGACTGCAAATCTAAAACAAAAAGAGTAAATCATGGGTTTGTAATAAGAGATGAAGAGGAAGCCATCGGCTGAAACAGCTGTTTTGATCATTTTGAGCTGTTTGTGTCGGTACTAGCACTGGGCTGCTTTTCTTTTGAAAATGGCAGAAAGGAATGTGCTGGCAATTTCAACTTTTTTTCTTCCCAGATTCTTATCAAAGCGGGAAAATCATCCAAACTGATCTTTCCTTAAACAGTTTCCATTTTCAAGCAGTCAGCAAATTTCCAGTGAATAAGGAATTTTCTTTTTAAAAAAATCCCAACAGACTACAATTTGAAACCTTGTTCTTAGCCAAAGCCGTGTTTGTAGGTAAAAACAGCCTGAACTTGTCCATTGGGGCTGTGCAACATAGTGGAAAATCAGAAGGTTAAAGACCAAGCAGAGTACAAAAAAAAAATCAGCCCTAGAGTACACACGTGCCATCCCCTAGACATTAACATGGTGGTTTTACCAAATTTATCTTTGTACAGAAGCTTTGCCTCATTTCTCACTCCTCTTCTTTAAATGTAAATAGCCTGTTAAAGGACATTTTTAATAATGAGTTCCCTACTTATTTAACCATTTCATTCAACGTTGCCCAGATTTATTGACTGTCACAGCTTTCTTCCTTTTCTGTTTTCTCTGGGACTTCCCTCCTGGGTGAGGAATGTCACTGCTGAAAAACAATGTTATTTAGCTGGCTTTTTAAAGCTACAATAGTTATGAACTCTAGATCATTTTTTATTTGCTAACTGACTGCTGCCAAATACAGCCAATTCATCTGGTGGAAAGACTTCATGCAATAGCTAACAAATCTGGAATATTCTTCATTGGTATATCTGGCAGTAACCACCTGTTGCGATGCCAAACATACAGTGTGAAACATATCTGGATGTTGACAGACTTCAGTTTCATTGCAGAGCATCACTGCTATAACATAAAAGTTTGCTTTCTCTGCCTTTCAAATATGCTGAACACCTGCTCCTCTCATTGTTTCCTATTTATTATCACTTTTCTGTCCTTAATTCAAGTCTTAGTTGTGTTTTCTGATTGATAGAAGAGCTCTCTGGAGTCTTTCCACCGACTTCAGTGATTTTGATGCTGGTCCCAGAGGTATAGGTGCATAGGGTTTTTTAGCTATGTATTATTTGCACAGCCCTCTGCCTGTATATACTGATATGCCATTTGAGACATCACAATTTCCCCTGTAACACAAGCAGAGATGACCTAGACCCCATGAATCCTCTCCTTGAGGAATAAAAGATGCTGAAGGAGGCTGTTGAGAAGCAGCAACCGGTTACCGTGAGGCTGGGTTTCACCATAAATGTCCTCTTTTCCATCCGAAACTTTCACCTTGGCAAGAACCTTGGCTGTTTATTTAGGATTTCCATAAATTTCACAGCTATACAACGTCTGGCAGTTCCAGCCATGGCCAGCACAAGCGGTGTACAGTGATGCCCTGTGGGTGCACAGAAAATCTGAGACCCTTTGGATGGATGCATCAGATTTACTGCATATACTGATGTCTTCTGTCAGCAAGCATGCACAGGAATCTCTAAGCAAGTGTTTCTTGAGAGACTACGGCTGTCAAGAAAAGTCACCTATTGAAAATGTGAGAGCCCAATGCATGTGGACTTCTTTTTCCCTTTCCAGCAATAAGCCCTTACAAGAGAGACTCAGAAAGGGGCGTGACACTTTCCCTGATGTCATACCCAGAGCTCCACAGGCGACTTACTGTATATGTTCTAATGAAGAGAATTTGGGGATTTCATCTTGCATAGGAAAAAAAAAAAGTTTATTTGTATTAAGATGATTTGTTGCTGAAAATATTTTGGTCCCAACATATGTCAAAGGCAACTGCTTCCTGCCTGATGCATTCTTTCCACTTCTGTACACTATGCTATGGCTTGTATGATGCTACGGGATCCTCCTCTTTGGCTGGGAGAGGAGGGACGTAAGACCTTATGGATGAAGTCCAGCCTTTAGCAGAAAATGGGAGCACAGGGAGGAGTGTTCCATGGACTACCTCAAGTAGGCAAAGTGCCTGAATGGAAAATATCATATCTTGGGTCTACGGAGCAGTAGAAGTCTTACATGGATGCTTTAGTACCCCTTCCTAGAGATTCAAACTATTACAAAGCCCTTTTCAGAGAATGCATTAAAATTCCTATCAAAGTTGGGTTCATGCATATCAGCATCCTTTTAGACAACTCAGTGCAAGTTTATGCTCATAGTACCATTAAAACAGCAGTGTGTTGGGATACAAAAGTAAAACTTAAGACACTAGTGCTGATCATATCATAATGACATTATGCAAGTAGAAGTTGTAACATCAGCTAAAGCAATGTCCTTAGTCTTTTCTTCTCATTTTTAAAAGGTATGGACAACTGATGATGTTCAGTTCATATACAGAAGGAGGCAGGAGCCTGTTTCATTAGCCTCAATAAATTTTGGATTAATTTTTCATCTCCCATTCTCCATTTTTTTAATAAAATACTGTAATTATTAGTCTTAAGAAGGGGGAAAAAATAAGGCAATACCTTTAAACATAAAAGAAATCATAATTTCATTATTTTTCCATATTTCCTGTATTCCAACATTTCCTGCAAGGCAGATGCCCATTCATGACAGTGCCGGTACTAGAACTTCTAGAAAAGGTGCATAAAATCCTGGATAATTATGGAGTGAATTTTCTCCTTAACTCTATTAGTCAGTAGTTGGCTTCTGTCCTGAAGCATAATTGTTTATATCCCTAATGTATGGTTTCATCCTGTGTAATGTAACTGCGGATGGTCTCATTATCCATATAAGTGTTTAATAAATCCCTTTAATCCCACTAAACTCATGCTTCAAAGATACTGTATTTTGTGGCAGTGAGTTCCACTTGTTAATTAACTACTGCATAAGAATGATCCTGAGTATAATTTTTGGAGAATTTTTCATTAGAAGGTTCACATAAATTCACTTTGACACCAGTCATTGCTGTTTCTTTTATTTTTGTAACGATACCTAAGTTCATCAATCAACTAGTAAAAAACTAGTGTTTTCCAAACAGTTAATTTTAATTGGGTATTTTAAAGTATTCACAGAAAGTGGATGCCTGGTCTGTCTTCAGCAAAGATATCATCAGACACCAGAATTGCTCTTATCTGTTCCATGCACAGAAACACAAACACGACCAGTGTCGTGTGAGCCCAGTTCAGGTGGGGTGTGACTTCTCAGATGTCTAGCAGATGGTGCCCCAGGAGAGCAGCATCCTGCCATTTTGAGAGGCAACATCTCTCAGTTCCTTGGCAAATTTCACCTCCAGTTTGGGATACAACAGCCCAGCCCAGGGGACCGTCCTGGACAGGCTGCTGACCAGTCTTCTACCTTGCAAAATTCATCTCTTCCATGGTCTTAAGCCATCACATCCTGTGCTGGCAGTGGTCATTCACCTCCAAATTGCGATGCAATATTCTCCGCTCATCACATCTCTTAAAGAATGTGACACATACCACAAAAAAAAGCCTATCAACATTGTATTTAGTAGATCTGGCAGTGCTGGACAAATCTGCAATGTCTTTAGGACACTGATTCAGTTTTAGGATGTGAAGGAGTCAGGGTGCTGGGCTCCAGCACTTAGCCCTCCTCTTGCACTCTCCATCTCTCCTTTCCCTCATCTCAGGAACTACCATTTCCTTTTCCAACCCAAGTCTCACCCCTCCTATGAAACTAAATTATGTCCAAGATAAAAGATTAAAGGTAAGGTATACAAATGGTGTAGGCTGTGATATCTAAGGCACCCAGATGTACCAGGAAGAATACAGACTGATTTCTAAAAGAAGATTGCAACCACAAAAATATATATATATATATATATATATGTATTTTGGACAGTCACACAAAGAAGTAAAAATTCTTCAGAAGCTCCCCAAAACATACAGATTGCTCCTTTATTGTTATTGAAAGCAGTTTATTTATACCTTCCATTGCAGCATGGGCCATAGCTTTTTAATGGGAAAGAATTAAATCTAATGTTATTTTTTCCCACAATTTAAAATGCTATTCCTGCTTTTCTCCATATACCAGCTCTTATTACTCAATAAAATTTTGGGATCCTGTTTTTTCTAAGGTGGACAACATAGAAAAATCAAATATTCTATTTACAAGACGAACCAGAGAGGATCTCTGGGTACTGTTAACAAAATCAAGCCCACTTTTCCATAATGGGAGTCGGATCTGAGGGGACCATAAGTTTTCATTTGAGGATATTGTTTCCATTATCATTTGTTGGTTTTCTTTTGTTGCAAAGTGGACTATTTTCTGAATTTGGCTGTCACTTTTGAAATGGAAATCATGATGAATTATGGCACATTTTCCTTGCTATGCTTTATCAAGCTCATTAGAGATGATGCATGGTCTGAAGTTAACGCAACAAAAGACAAAAACCACCACAGGAGTCTTCTCTTTCTTATCACTAATGTTTACATATGAAATGAAATCATCCTGTTCCACTTGTTGCACTTGATGACCACCTCTTACAGGCAGATTGAACTCTCTTGCTGTGGCTGTAATTTTCCTGTAATTAGAACAGAAACCCATGCTGCAAAATTTTAAGGGTATAAGTTATCCCAAAACTTTTGTTCCTCATTGTCACTGTCTCATTCTAGATTCGTTTTGACAAGGAATACATATGCCAAGAAGCTTTTCATACTTTTACAATGTTAAATGCAGAGAAATCTGAATTTCTTCTGGAAGAGAAGGTTTTGGAGAATGTATTTCCACTGAAATAACCATGTAACAAAAGATATTTTCTAAGTCTCATAGATGCTGATGCATTTTATACAACAAGCCAAGACTTTAATCCAAAAACTAAACAGCTGTGGTGTAGTTTTCAGGCACTTAATATTTGCATAAACACATTTTTTCTTTTGCAACTTGAATCAATCTTTATATCAATAGCAGAACAAACCTCCAAACAATTGTTTGAAGGGAAGAATTCAGTGAGGCTTTTCAATACTGGAAGGAGTTCTGCTTATATATTTTAGAGGAAATCTAATATCTGGAAAAGTTGGACACTATTTGAACTAGCTGGAAACATTTGCTAGAAGTGCTTCCTTATATGGGCCTTGATTCAGAAAAGCACTTAAGCATATGCTTAACTGTTATCACGTGTTAAAGTGCTTTTCTGGATAGGGATCCATTCTTAAATTGTAGGCAACAGGGCTAATCCAGCACTTCTGAAGAGGCCAGTGAAATGATTTCACTGGACCTTGTCTGACCACTCACAGGCTATCAAATCAATAGTCCAGTGCTAAAATACAATACTGGAAAAACAGGGGAAAAGAAATAAAAAGGCGTGTGGAAAGGCAAGTGTGCTGTCAAAGAAAGAACGGCTGTTACTGGCAAGGTAACTTTTCATTTGAAAGGCAACCCCCTTGTATTTTGACTACAGTGCATTAACTGGTACAGTGCCCCATGGCTACCTGTTGTAACTGTCCACAGGCTGACAAACCGACATTTAATCCAGGAAAAACAGAATTTAATTGCTAAAACATGCTGCAGTTTGTAAGGCTTGCATCTGGCAACATTGAGAGGCTGCTGTTTTGAAAGCCATCTTCCAGCTTGTTCCTTCTGCACAGCAAGTAGATGGGCTTGAAAAGGCTCTGGTACCTGTGGCCTTTGCTCAAAGCAGCTAGAAATAGGGAGAGAGTGTGCTGCACTTTTCTACGAGTTCAGGTTGTAGCCACATTTTCCAAGCTCTGCTCCAAAACGAAGTTAGAATATTATTCTCTGCAGTCACTGCTGTGGTTTTGTGCGAGTTGTACATTTGCCTTTGTGGACCCCTGAAAATAAAACATCTCAAAGTTGATGAAAATGGAGGAAAGAATCTTGTTTGCATTGGACTTGTTCAATGTGCAAAACCAGTGTGGTCATCTCGATAGTTAAATAATGGGAGGAAGTGCGGGATGAGGAAGCCAAGAATATTTTTTTTAATCTGCTCCCACCTTTAATGCAGAATCACCACGAGCCTCCTTCAAATCCATTAACTCGCCTGGGTTATGTCTAGACTGTGGGGATAAGGCTTTGCAGTGCAACCCACAGGCCTGACTCAACACCAAGCCACGCTAGCCACCCCTCCCCGTCTGAGCACTCGGGTCTCCTTCCTAAGGAAACCAAGATCCTCAGGGAGAAAGAACCTGGCTTTTGCCCCAGCACCGATTTGGGATGTGGCCAGGGCATGCACCTGGACCCTGGAAGCTGGGAAGTATCCGCAAATCTCACAATTCAAGCGTACCCTTAGTTTCTCTACCTGTAAAATGAGCAGCAGAGCTTTCGTGAGAAGTCAGATGCTCTCATCACCTGTCAGAAGTATTGAGAGGTTTATTTAATTAATGTTTATAATAGCGATTCGAGATGCCAGATGCTACAGCGCTGAGCTGTCTCTGTGTAGCTACATCAATAGATAAAGAGGAGGGAAGACACTAAAGACATGCAAAGCATTCTTAGTTTCTTGCTGATGCAAATTACTGCAGGTAATTAAGAAAAGCACTACAAAAGAAAGCAGTAGAAGTGAAAGCTTAAACATGAAGAAATAATGACTTTTTTAGAACTTAAGTGAAAAATTAATCAACTAATAAAAAGAACTTAGCATATTATAAGCTAACTCATTCTTTTATAATTGAAACACATGGGCTCGCTTCTCAATTGCTATGAAAACTAACCAATAATATTACAATGGTTTTATTTCTTTATACCTATCATGTAGTGTAATCATCATTTTGTCTCTTTGCCTGCTTGTCTGAAGAGTGGAAGTTGCTAAATACCGATTTGCAGAATCAAGCTACCAAAGCGCCTGCTTACTCAGCAGAGAAGCAGATCTCGTCTGGGCTGGGAGGCGTCGTCTGAAATGTTCAGAGTCAGAAACTCTGCCAGGGTCAGGGCTCAGCTTTTCTTATTGATCACTGTACTGCATCGTACAGACACAATTTACAGACCTAAAGGATCCCATGACGACAGATAGATGTCTATATAATGTAGGGGGGTAAAAAAAAAAAAAAAAAGAAACATACGTTCTGTGCAATCTTTTTCTTGGGGAACCTTTTTTGGTGCCAGGTGGGTGTTATGTGCCACAGTTTCATGCCCCAGCATCAGTGGCCTCCAGTTCCTCTCAGGATGTTTCCAAGCCCTGCTTAGCCTCCCCTTTCATCACAGCGTCAGGGTTTCTTCACAGGGATCGGTAAATCACCATTTTTCTCTGTAATTCTCCACTCAGGCATAGCCCCATGCAGACTTGTGACGTGTCCTAATTGTGCTGAGCGATATCACATCTTAATGACTGGCAATAACCTTTGGTTTATGTCCAGGTTGTTAATCCCTTTATAAGGGCCATAGCAGCTGTCAGATGAGGTCAGGCATGAGTTCTGATTTTCCACTGTTGCCTTTAGAGAAATGGTTTTTAAAACTCTTGAGCAATTCTCTTTTAGCAAATAGCAGAGTCCAGATATTTCCTCACTATCACTACATCACACACCTGGAGAGGTAGGTAAAGAATGAGTGTGCTTTCAGATAATAATTTAGCACTTGTATAATTACATAGGGATGTGTACATTACAAAACTATATTATACACTGTAGGAGTAAGGCCAGGAGAGGCTTTAAGAAGTTGTTTGTCCTAAGCACTGCTTTGAGGCAAAAGCAGATCTAAACCATCTCTTACAAAGTTTGTTCAACCTATTCTTATAAACCTTTAATACCCAGGGAGACCGTGGAAACTGCTAATGTGCTCCAGCGCGGTCAGAAAGCTTTCTAACTGGAATCCTCCTCTTGCAAATTACAGCCATTCCTAATTTCTTGTCCAATTCTTAGTGGACATGAATAATTGATCCCCTTCCTCTTTATAACAACCGTTTAAATATTTGAAGTCTGTTATCATGTACCTCCTCAGTCTTCTCTTTTCTAGACTAAACAAACCAAGTTCTTTCAACCTTTCCTCATAGGTCACTTTTTCTAAACCTTTCATCATTTTGGTTGCTGTCCTCTGGACTCTCTCCGATATTTCTGCATCTTGAAGTGCGATGCCTAATGCTGGACTTGTAACTGCAGCCAAAATCTCACCAGAGGAGCGGGAATACATGCCGCGCTCCCGTTTCATCTCAGAACGCAGTAGCATCGTATTGTTGACTTGTATTCAGTCTGCGGTCCAGCTCTCGCCCCTTGATTCTCTTCTGGAGTATCTTTGATTTTCCCCCTTTTTATTGTAGTGTTTTCAAGTTGTCTTTATTGAATTGCAGGTCGCTTCCCCCATTTAAAAGAGTCATTTTGAATTCTAAGCCTGCTCCACAAGTGCTCACACCCTGGCAGCTCAGTGCCACCTGCAAGCTTGATAAGGGCATGTTCTATTGCACAGTCCTAGAGGTTAGTGAATATTGAACAAACCAGGCTTAGGATAAACCCTTGTAAGATCCCTACTGACATGACCGCCCGGTTTGATAGCAAAGAATTGACATGTACTCTGCGTAAGGTTTTTCGGCTAAAAAGGGGCTATGCTTTTCAGCAACCAGAGCTGGGGAAGGGCCAAAATATTCAGAAACAGCAACAGCAAAGAGTAAAAGAAAAGAATTTGGAGCAAGGATGCTATAAGATCTTAAAAATAGTAAATTATCTTGCATCTAAATGACTGTAATATGTGTTTCTTATTGTGTCTACTGCTGTGCAAGCAAAGCTTAATGTGATGTTTAGATTACTTTAATAGCTTTTGTTAATAAGGCAGTTTTCCCTGCATTTTTTATTTCATTTTAGAATGAAAGCAGTCCAACCAGTGCAAAGGGGATAAAATCATCTCATGGTTGTATTTCTTATGTCTTTTATATAACTTACATATCTGTTCACTAGTAAATTGTGGAACATTTGTGCATGGAGCTGTAGATGGAACCTTAGAAATGAAGCACTTTAGTCTGACCTGGGCTGAAAATACTTTCCAAAACTTAGGCTTCACCCTAGCCTGGATTGCCTGGTCCATTGCAGAAAGAGCTTATTTTAGCCAGTGTTTTACAGCTTCTTGTCTCATTTTGTGGTGTTCTGCTGTATGTTTAATATCCCAGGCCCTAGTTACTTAAGTCTGCTAGAGAAAGAGTCTGTGGCTGCTGGTTTGGATGTCAAGAGTGAAACCTGTATGAAATGAGATAATGAGCATCACTTAAATATGCTTACAGACTTTCAGTTACATGAAGGAGGAGTATCTTTCTTCTTCTCCTTGAATATTCTATTGACTTAGCCCTTTTCTTCTTGTCAGTAGTATACTTACTAGAAGAGCTGATTTTCTACCCTGACCACAGGTCTGAGAAGTCAATTTGTTTCAGTAGCTTTGATTACTTCCAGCAACCTGCCTCATAGAAATTCACGGCATCCAGTGAATTTCGGTAAAACACATCCTGAGCTACGTTTATAGCGTGCAATGTTGTGAATCTAGAATTAAAGCGCTACAGACTATCTAAGAAGCATTTCCAGATAGGCAAAAGCATAAACTTAAAATGACACAGGTTTGATCATTTACTCAAACATAACTTGATAGTAAATGTAACATCTACTGATGTTCTGCTAACATGAAGACTGTGAATTGCCTTAGGAGGCAGAAGTTCAGGTTTCTATGTCTAGCCTGGAAGTCAATGAAAGTCCCTCTGCTAAAGCTCCCGGCAGGAGGCATATTTCCCCAGCTTTTCTGTTAACTTCTTGGTTTCCCTACCTGCAAAGGGAGTCTGAAGGTGCTCACCCATTTGTGCAACATGCTTTTGTGGGTGAAGGTGAAAAACGGGATGTGTTAGATAGTAGACACCACATAATGGTTTAAATTAGTATAAAATGTGAACTAGAAGAGCCACCACCCAGTCGTGGGAAAAGAGATGGAGCTTAACTTCTTTTCACACAGTTATGCTGGGTCCTTTGACCCACAGAAAAGTAATAGGTAGATGATCATTCCCAGCCAAAGGTGCATTATTAATAGTGATTTTATATTAATTTAGCTTTTGCTTGGAAAAATTAAGAAGCCATAGATTTGTCTGGAGGACAGAGGAAAGCAGGAGACATTGTAATGCCAGCTCTACATTGTGAAACTCGCTTGCCATTGTCTTAATGCCACCTTAGGTAAGCACAAGTCTCTTTTCTTTATTTTCTCTTTATTAGAGAAAGAAAAATCAGACTTTCTACACTACTGTGGGGCATACATGTGAGGGCTAATTAGTTAATATCGTGAAAATGTAAGCAACACTAAAACAAGTGATGGTAAGGAGCCTGAAAATGTTACCAAACAAACGTGTTATATCAGTGGCTGAAACAGTGAAATTCCAGAGACATTTTCTGGGCTCCTTCTGCTTTGAGTAACATGAACACAATCTTCCTAATCCGCCGCTCCTGCTCTGACATTCCAGCCTCATGCATAGCCATTGGCAAACTTGGAACGTGCATCCGGTGCATTTTTTTGGTTGAAATGCTACATCTGGCTTAGCTGGCAAGTGTTACTATGCCTCTAGAAAGTAAGCCAAAGTGAAGAAAAAAAAAAAAAATAAAGGAATCTTAACTACATGCAGGAAAGGATTACTGAAATATACTGTCCTCTTTGTTTCCTGGAAAACTGAAACTGCATTTATGGCCTCTGACCTTTGGAAAGATGGCCCCAGAAGAAAACCAGCTACCTAAGAGTTAATGTATGCAATGTACTGTAAGTATTTCATTAATTTGCTTATTAAAAACATGAAAAGCTTTTGCCTCTTTGACACCCAAACAAAAGGCAAGCAATTGGGAGACTTTTGACCTGAGCTTATCAGATGACTGGTGTAATGCTGTCAAACCTTCCCCACTGCATGCAAGTAAGGTCACATTTTAGAGGTGTTTATGACATTTTAAGGTTCATAACGCCTATCTTTGTCAACACGAGAATGATGCAGGTCAACCGGACGGGTTAATGAGGCCAAGCACATAAGGAAAAACATACAAAAGAGATGAATATCTAAATTAAAAATCACAATTTAAATAACCTGTAAAGCAAACATGTTCTACCAAAAGCTAGAAATTTCACGAGTTGCTTATACTTGATCTTAAGCTTTGGTGCCCACTGGCATAATATAGACTTGGGTGCTGACTATTTTCAATTGGGAGGCAATATTAGACAGCTTTGAAAACCAGAGGACAAGTGTTGTGAAAAACCTCTTTTAGTTCTTGCAATTTCCTTTCACTGTTTTTGAGAGCAGGAATGTATATCGTCTTCTAAAATATCTCCATAAAGAGCAATTTCAATGTAGGTTAGAAAAAATTTCCCCAAATCGTCCAAATGGTTTCACAGTGCAGCATGATCTTTTGGGGAGAAAAAAAAAAAAAAAAAACTAGGATGATCTTAAATTTTGAGACAAAAAATGGGCCCAAGCTCAGATCATTTAAAATTCATTTAAGAATATTTCCACCATATCCAAGCAACAGAGAAGTGAAAAATAACTAACATAACACAGAAAATATTTGTGAAATCTGGAGTACTTTCAAAATGTCATAGGCTACATCTACTTTCTCATGGCAGTTGCAGCCACAGAGGCAGATCAATAGGTTGGAGCAGGTGGTGCTGAGGCTTCTTTATCTGCACTACAGTGGAGATGGAGAGACAGGATTGTTTCAAACTTGATTTAGATCCCTGGATCCCTGAACTGAAACATCCCAGAGTGTGGTTCCAGGCTTTCAGGATGCCTACTCATTGGTTTGGCCTCTTATATCCCCAGTAGGAGTGGGAACGTTTTGCACATGCCTGGATCAAAGCCTCCAGTTCAGTTTTCTCCAAGCAAAATCCAGCTTATGTGCTGCAAAACCACTCCGCGAACTGAACCACTGCACAGTAGATGGGACAGTCTGGGGGATTTGCTTCAAAACTGCATCACTGCCCTGAATCACAGCACTGATGTGGATCTAGTCATAAAAGCCTCCCAAAAGGCAATTTAAAAACAAGCATCCCAGAGGAGGCATTACTGGCAATTCCTGATTCAGTGGTAAGCCTGTTTTTCAGGATGGAGAATTTTTCTCTAATAGCCTGATCTCCTGAATGCATATATTCTAAAACACTGGACAATGTCATTAGCATCTAGGCTAAGTAAATGGTCTACTCTTGTTTGACTTTTCATTCCAAATTTCAGTCCACTGTTTTTTTTTTCTTCCTGGTAAGCATCAGATAAAATATACAGGGAATAACAATATTCTTTGTGCAAACATTTTAGGGATTTTACATATATTAAACACACATGTATGTACATACACAGACTATACTGGAGGGCTAGGAAGTACACAGCGGTATGACATGCCAACATTTTCTCTGCCGAGAAAATGTAATGTAATAGGTGTATACAGGGAGTTTTCCCACTCTACTGTATCAGTGCTTCTAAATATTCAAGAAAGGAGCCCTGAATTTAAACTACTAAGCACAGCAATATTTTGTTCAATCCAAATGTGTAAAGCACTCTGACTGAGCGGTGAGACTTTTCAGAGAGCCTGGATGAAGTGTCTAGGATAGGAGAAAGCTAATGTGAAAAACAAGATGTCATGACAAAATCAAGACATATATTTTTGTAATCTTTTTTTTTTTCCTCAGAAAACACCAGTGCTTTATGACAATTGAAAATTCAGAGAGATTGTTGTAGTCCCAGATTCAGTGGTGGTTGCTTGGCTGATGATTTCTCTTCTTTTTTTTTTCTCAAGATAAAGGTGTTATTATGATGGTATTATTATAATGATTGTCTTAAAAGCTTTCTTATTCCCACCTAGCACTTTCACAAATTCCTTCCCTCTCCCCCCCAGCATTAGGGCTTCTTCGAATTTTTAGCATTATTTCAATTATTTGTAAGAAAAACACAATGTCATTACATTCAAGTTTTCCTTGACAGAAGTTGCAGAGATTTTGGGCTGCAATCATTGTTTAGCTGAATAAATGCCAAAAATAAAAACAGAGACCATCTTAAAAGATAATAATAATAACAACTTCTAGGTAGTCTGATCATATTGTACGAGCTATTTTTCAGCATCTTTTTGATGATGAAGGTGTCTGCATGATATCTTCTGAGATGACAATAGATCCACAAGGAAGGAAATTTAGCTTTGAGTTTAGGATTAGCACACATTGATCTAAATTTAGACATTCTACAGGTATCCACAGAAGAGTGCAGAAAAGCCCCCAAAAAGGAGGAAGACTCGCCCCTGCTTCAGCCTCTCCCATAGGTCCTCAAAGCCAACTGAGGAGATAAATGCTGGAAGTGTATATGGCTTTTAGAAAAGCTAAAAGTAAGATTTAATTTTGTCACCCTTATCTCCTGGCTCTACCATCTCCTGCCATAATATTCATCATAAGCATCTTTACATGTGCATTTTATTAGCAATTACCAGCATCCCAGGGATATCTTTGGGATCACGACTAATGACTAAGATGGATGGACACACCTTCACATGCCAAACAAATTGGTACCAATATGCTACACTATATTTCTAGTCAGGAAGCAGGGTCAAGCAGGTATCTATATTGATAAACTTAAGTATTCATATCTATATTTCTTAATTTCTGTCTTGGTTACTGAAAAAGTAAACTGTACCCATTTTTTTTTTAGTTTCTCTTTCGCAAAAAACAAGCTCAAGGAGGTGATTTTAGTTCTTTACTTTCATTAATTTTGCATGTGCATATTGGGCATTTTCAGAGCAAAGCCTGAATGATATCAAACAAAGCTGACCGTCACAAAGTGAGATTAATACGGACCAGTGGAAAGGTATGGAAATTCACTGAGTTAATGGTGAAAGAGACCATATGTCCTCTGACACCTTGACTTGATGGAATGCCTCTCCATAAATGCTTCCTTAATGCATCCCGTTGTGCTTAGGTGTGGGATGACGTATGGTCTGCCTCTGTCCTTTCATGAGCTTTCATCCCTTTCATTTACAAGCCGTGTGTTCTTATAATGAAGATTTTTCTGTTCACCAGAATATTAGAAGAGGGCAATTAGGGGTAATTGTTCAAAACCTTTGTTTGGTGCACATGCAAGCCTATGAGTAGTATTTGGATATTGGCAACTTTGGGAATGGTTTTGCCAGGGCCTTCTACAAATCAAAATATAACTCTTCTCCCTTCCCTTTTCTTACTGCTAAGGTTCAAAGCATTTGCAAAGATGATTACTACTCTACAACCTCTTTTAAGCACCCTACTCTCTGATATGTTCTGATAACAGAAGTTGCACATTTCTTCATCAGGACAAAAGAATTTCTAGCAGTCTTATTCTTATTATTACAATCACCCCCAGTCAGTTCGACATCCACAACAGTAGGGCCTAAATAAACAAGCAATATACAGGAAGACATGGTCCCTGCCTCAAAATGTTTATGATCTAATTTAAGACAAGACACAACAAGTGAGTATAACAAATGTTCAACACAGATTCAAAATGTAAACATACGGTAGATAGGAAAATGGCCATAAATTCCTCTATCAAAGATAACACCTCTCAAAGTCTCTCGCACAGTCTCTGTAACATGAAACATGTCAAGCAAGACACACACAGGGAGGGGAGTGCACATGTTGGTGTTGCTGCTGAAAATTCAAGTGAAAACTAATGCAAACTAAAAGCTTTTGTGTGTTATTTAGGAAATATATTCAGGCCTAAGAAAATAAAACATCCAAATGACTGGGATTTTTCTAGTGTGGACACTCATATAGAAACATTTTGCAGTTGTAGCTGATACTAAAACAATAAATAGAAAAATGTGTGTGTATGTGGCTGTTCTTTAGTTTTATGTTATCAAACATAGGAAAGACATCTGGAGTGTTGGTTTTATTGTTCCTTTATTGCTTTATTGTTTTGTTTAAAAAGGTAATATTGTCTCCTTTGGATCTGGTAGTGACTATAAGCATAACAAACTGTGATCGTGTGATTAGAACAGTGGGGCTGGATGTATGTGGCATCTGAGGAAGGGACACTTCTGGACTTATCCATATTCAGAGCTGTTTTGGGGCCACGCTCTGAGTCAGCCCCATGGACAATGCCAAGCGCAAGCATCTAAGCTCTCTCCAGCCACCCTCATGCAGGCTTTTGCACCCAGATATGCTCAGACGGTTGGTCCACAACCAGGTCCCTGTTTCATCCAGGACCTCTGAAAATGAGCATGACACACCTAATAAATGTTTTTAGCTTACCTCAAGTCGTCTGCTGCAACGAAACTCAAAGGTCGCATCCTAAATTGGCCTCAGTAAACAAGCTCAGGGGACGTTGCTGTAGATATGGCACTTTGCTCCAGCAGGGTATTTGGGCCATATGCTTTCTGTGTGAGTCACCTTTGAAGGACTTGGAATAGCTGGTTGTTCTGTGATCACCCTTCCCTCTCCCCCTTCCCCTTGTCTGGTGAACAATCATAAGCCTCAAAATCAATAATTACAGAGTTAGCTTTACCAACAGGTAATATTCAGGCACGCAGGTTCAAAATGTAAACATAATGTAGGAAGCAAAGCAGCTGTAAATTTATCTCCTGAAGATAACACCTCTCAAAGTCCCTTTTGCAGACTTAATAAAATAAAACACGCTGAACGCCAAAGGGATTGTGTAGCAGCCTAAACAGCGCATTGGAAATATCCAGGCTGACTGGGCTTAGCTCTGACGACCGGCAGGTTTTCCTTGGACCTCCCCACTCCCAAATTAGATAAAGCGAGCCCCGCTCCCTTTCCCGTGAGAGTTCACTTAGCCGAACCCTGAGATGCACGATCTTTGTTAGGCTGGATAGTGAGATTACAGATTCTGCAGCTTTTTTACTGCAGGGATTATTTCTGCTCTTGGGCTGGACTAAATTTCCCCTCTGCTGTTACCAGGCACTCCGCTGTGAGGCAATTCTTTGCTCAGCTTCCCTCGCCTGCCTGCGAGCAGCCTTTACCACACGGTGTTTCATATATAGATATAAAACCCCACTGTGCAAAATACTCTTATTCATCCAGGCACTTGCATGCTATTTGTTATTGATAAATATCAATATTATCATCATTAGAAGAGCAGAAAAATTACCATTATTATCCATCTAACTGGCTGCTCGTACAAAAGGGATTTGTTTGTTGGTTTGCTTTTTTTTTTTGCTTTTTTTTTTTTCTGGTTTTGAACTTTATTATAAAAAGACTGTGAAGGAAAAAAGGAAGAAAAAGGAGCATTCTACCATATGAAAAAATACATTCAGTGTCTACAAACAAATTAAAATCAGCTATGGAAAGACGTAGCTCCCAGAAGAGAGGATTAATGAACACACACACTGGCCCGAGTTCTGCCCTTAGGTGAAGTCAATGAAAAAACAGCAAGTGTGTATTTTTGGCCCATTACATCTTTTCTTACAATGTTTTCTTAATATAAACCCAAATCCAGGGACCAGATCCACTCCAAAAATCTCTCAAGTTTTCTCTTGAGCAATATGAAATCTTATGGAAAATGATTTCTAATATCACAGAAAACAGAACACATTCAGTACAACTGGGAACACACTTATTTCACACAAATGAAAGAAATAATCCCGCTTATTCTAATTGGAGAATATTTTTCTGGGGCAGTGATTTTGTCAGCTGTAAAAATGATTAATGCTGTAATTCAGCAGGATACTTAAGCACATGTTCAGTCAATTCCTATTCAGCAAAGCATTTAAGTACTTAACTTTACGCACATGCTCAGGAATTTCAGCATGTGCTTATGGGCCAGATATGGAAGCGTAGAGCATCAAATGACACAGAGTGGTACCGAGCAGGTTTCCAGCCATTGCCCAGCAGTCATGGGGTGTGATACACTGACTGCAGCAGGATTTTCACTGAATTTCACTGAATTTTTTAGAGTTGGAAGGGACCATAAAGATCATCTAGTCCAACTCCCCTGCCGAAGCCGTGGGATGCTCTAGGTGCCCTGTTAAATAAGGGTTGACCATGAAATGGACCCTAAGGCGATATTTTTGTTACAGACCTAATGCATGGCGTTTTCAAAACCAGTGACCAAAAAGACAACCCAGTCCCGTTGCTAAGGGGATATTTTCCCATCCAGCTGCATTCTATTTAAAGGCAGCATCAATGCGGGGACAGGAACAAGTTTGCCACCCTGCACCTCCCAGCCTCCCTCCCCTTAAACACACCTGGGCAGCCCCTCTCCCTCCTTGCACAATCCCATTTCCTTCCCACAGGGATTGCCTGGTCGGAGGCAGCTTTGGTTTGAGTCCTGCAGCCGGCAGAGCCCCAGCCGGCAGGATGGATGTGGTTGGGAGAGGCTGGGGGAGGCGAGTGAATCGCACGTGCTGCAAGCACAGGCATGAGGAAACACGTTTCCTTCTCTTGCTAGGGGACCTGTGCAGACACATGCCTGTGGCTGCAACGACAGTACGATGTAAAACAACAGAATTTGCACATCCCCTATGGAAAGACACTATTTGAGGAGAGCGTGGCGAGCAGTGAGAGCAGTACAAGGGTTGCCGTCACTGGAGGAGAGGAAAATCTCCGCTGGTGGTGATGGAGAGCGGGGGCAGAAAGCCAGAGCTGGAGAAGGATGACCAAGCATATTATTAGGCAAACAAAAAGCTCTGGATCATCCAGAAAGAGCTAGAGCAGGGGTAAATCTACTCTTTGCCAAACTGATTGATGGTGGTTACCATCTTATCCAGATGTCCAGATGATCATAACGTTCCACATCTAACCAGATGGGTCCAAATGTTTCTCTGTGGTTTTTTTCCCCGGTTTTCTGGGTTCAAAAACAGGTGTTCTCAGTGCAAAAAAGTAACTATTTTCAACTGAAAATCAGCCAATACTGAGAGGGCAGCAGCAAACTGCATAAGGGAAAAATGAAGCCTTTTTAAAAAGATAAGCAGTTTTTACAAAAGCATGAGAGAAAAAGACATACATGTTACCACTGACCACCATAAAAACTTTAGCATGGAAGCAGACTGTTTTATTACAGGGTGGGGGGGGGGTTGCCCAATTGTTCAGACATCTGTTGAAATCAGAGCTGGATAAATACTTTCAAATAAGTTATACAGTCTAAGCATTTCACCACATTTTTATGAATTTTTGAGGAACAATAATTCCAAACAGTACCCAGTTTTCTCTTAAACTGTGCATATCCACATGTATATGATTGGAAGTCATCTGATTTCTTTGAACATGTATGAAAACAGTTCACTGATGATGTCTCTAAACCTTGCTGTGAGCAGAATTGTAGAAATCTGAAAACACACAAATATATGTCAGTTTATCAATCAAAAATCAGCTCTGTAGGCAAATTTCTTACAACTGAAGCCACAACCTTTTAGTGAAGACACAAGAGCACTTCTCTGACATGATGGACTTATCTAAGAGTGGCCAACAGGTCCTTAAAAAAAAATGCTTTTGATTAGGAATACAGTTCAGCTTTCACTTTTTAATAGAAACACGTAAAATAGCACCTGTAAGTAACCCAGAGAAAACGCAGCATGAAATTTAACACAAGAGACTTTTGGCATGAAAAGCTGAGCTACATACTCAGGATGGGTGGCCCAAATACAGATGCACATAGAAATATTTGTCTTTGACATGCCTGATGGAACACCAGGAATGAATAATTTCCAGTACCTGAGAAAAAAAAAAAATAAAAAAGATGCAAACTGCCTGGTTTTAAGGGAGCAGCTACAGATTAATAAAGTGTGTCATTGTGATAGAAACTTTATGAAGTACCAAAACTCTATCCTATAAACGGTGTCTAATCTAAACCATGGAACAGCTCGGTTTGTCTCTTCCTTCCCCCAACAATGAAAATAAAATTACTTTTTCACAGGGGACAAAAGGGTTATAGCCATATTTTTAGTAGTTCTGGTCAAACTTTGCAAATAACTTCAGGAAACATTTTTTAATTTTATTTTCAAAGAAAACCTTTCAATATATTATCTGGAAACCCTATATCATCCAGAAATATACCTAAAATTTTTCAGGATGATAATCAAATAAATCAGAAAACATTGTAAATATATAAAAGTAGTCTTCTATAGGGAAGTTTTTCATCCTTTCACCAAAAAAATGTAATTAGGCACAAAACCCCAAAATATTTATTAAAGTCAATCACTAAACAGGAAAAAAAATTTTGAACCATTATATTAAACAGAGTACGAAGAAATGAAATGGGAAAAATATACAGTCCAAGTTATCTCAGGAGGGATGGGGTGGTCAGTACTGAGGGAAGCAACAAAGATCGTGGATACAAGAGGAGATAGCGGGGCACAGTAGGTGAGAAGGGAGGACGGTCTGTGGGACAAGAGTGGAGGAGACAGGGTATGATTTCCTAGAGGGAATATGGAAAAACCACAACAGGACTTCTTTGTTTTAATTCAATTTTAAACCCACCATCATGTCTGGGTCACAAGTTAGCACACCCTTACAACTCAAACTGGCTCTACAAGTTTTTCACTCCTTTAGACTGTGTTACTGTGTTGTACTTTAAAACCAGTTTTTCCTGTGGTCAACAAAAAGTCAATGAAAAAGAACAATACAGTTCCAATTGCATTTTCGGTCTGCAGTTGATAACATTGCCTGAATACATTTGCAGAAAATAATTTCTGGTACACTTCTCTGTTGATACATGCATTCAAGTTATTGATAAAAAACTGCATCATTAATTGACCTACTAGCAATAGTCCAGTTCTTCATGATTATTATTATATTATTATCCTTCCTAATTTAAATTTGGAATTAATTTGGTTTCTTTTAGAAATCAAGTCAGGACAATTTCAAGTATATCCCAAACCTACTTTAACTGGAGATATCTGCCTGAAGTCACATAGGCAAGAGGATTGCTAAAAAGAGATTTTTGCAGCAGAGCAATTCATGTCACAGGTTCATAGCACTAACTTCTTTTTCACGATGTTGATTGTACTTGTATTAACTAGTTTCTTAAGAAGACCAATAAGTTTTCTTGCCCCCTCCCATCCTGCAAGTTGACCCAGGTGAACCAACTTGAGGAGTTTGCACAGACTGTTTGCAGAAGTGTTTGTTTAATAGACTGATTAATGTACACAGGAACTTTCCAGAGCCCACAAAAACACATAAGTCTATAATAAGTTCCATTAAAACTTAGAAAACTTTTCCCCTTCTACTGGTTATCCCTGTGTGTCCATTATTCCTTTCTTTCTTGCCCAGTGCCAGGAATGCCTTTCACTCTCTCACTCTGCACTTCATGACTATATGCCAAAGTTACAAAGCTTCATACAGCACTTCTATTTTTAGCACTTAGCTGCTAGTTCTTATTGCATTTTCTGTGCAAGATAACATCTTTGTCTGGAGTTTTGATATGGGTTTGTTATTATTTCCAAACTGATGTACGTGGCTGGGATTGGTGGAATCACCTGTGAATAACATGGACTGTAATTTTTGGCATTTGCTGTAACAGAGCAGTTATTTACAGATATTTTTTCCATTATGAGCTAGCTGTGAGTACACCTGCAACATAAGCAGATATATGGTTTACTTTCTGTGCAAGTTACAGGAGGTAGTAGTTGAACAGTGAAACACAACGGTTTCAGCTTGTTTGTACTTATTTCCCCACTTATTTCCCACCAGTCCCAACTGGTTTAGTAGCCCTCCCACATTTAATATTCTTGCTATTAATTCCATTCCAGTCAAGCAATCCTTACAAAGCTACTGTCAAGGATCATTATCCCAGTTCTCCATATTTATATACAGATGGCGAACCAAATAGAAAGCTTAGGTTCTTTGCCTGAAACCCCAGCACAGTTTAGGGCCCCTTTGAACTCTAAGGCTGGCAGTGTCAGACTGTGTCCTGACCCAATGGGGTTAGGGGCACAAGGAGCCCTCTGAGGGTGCCGCCACAGCAGGGTGCCTCCAGCACAGGCAGGTCCTGCATCTCAATAGTGGGAGTGAAGAAGGGGCTCTTTCTCTTCTATACACCTCTCATGAAGACGTAGGGCTGTTCACGGTCAACCCAACGTGAAAACGGAAAGTGATGCAGAAACATCCTGCTCCCTAAGTTAGGATCAGGACACAGAGCCCTGTGGGATAATTCCCTTTAAGAAAATTGATTTGCTTGTTAATATGTGAATTTCGCCCTTCCACACTCCAAAGTTTGAAAAGTCCTATTAGCCACTCTGACAGCTATTTTTCCTTTCTACACATTAAAACTCAAGATCTCCCTCTCCTCCCTGCCCTCTCACCTGCCACTGTCCAAAACAATCTCCTGGAGGATAAATTCTTCAAGAATAATAGACTTTAAAAAGGCCATGAAGATAAAACTTTGTAAAGAAGGAAGGAAAACCAACAGTGGGAAACTGCCCTATCTAGGTTAAATACATATTTTGGTATACATACTATTTACGCAATAGAGCCTAATGGCTTCTTCAAAAGCCATTAAGGTGTATTAAGTAAATACATAATTTGGTACGTGAGCTAATTTTGAAAGCACACTATTCTGTTTACAATACATTCTTTCAGGTCTGAAATCTACTCTTCTGAAGTGCCTGAAGAGTGACTCACAAATGGATCCTTAATCCACAGCAAGGAAATCACCTCCTAAAACCAGACCGGCTGTCTAAAAGTTTACATAGATGGTTGGAAAGAAAAGAGAAAAGAATCCAAATGAAATATTAACCAGCTGAGTGCTCTCCAGTGGACTGAGTCTATGGGATAAAACACACCACCAGTGATACTCTATCCACCTAATATAGAACATGCCATCTGAAATACCACTGCATGTGAGATCCACATGTGAGGGCATGCGCTCAGATACAGCAGGAGAAGGGTTAGAGGAATGCTGCCTTTCACTGTGAAGTAAAATAAATGAAATGAAAAGTGATGTTTCAGGAAAGATCTCTTTTGTATTGCATAGTACGTGAATTGATGTAATAAATGACAACAGTAATTTCTTCTTAGGGATTCATCCAACTAAGACTGCAGATCCAAATACTCAGACTTTCAAAAAGTTTGGATCTAGGTCTGAATTTTTCAGTTTAGGTCATCTGTAGTAACAGTAAACATGCTGTCTCTTACACAGAGGATAGTGTACCGATGCAGAGATCTCCATGCACATCCTAACTGTTTTTTTGAAGGTGAGACACAGATATCCTTTCTTTTGTGGTGTGCATTTTGCAGCAGGAATTTTTTTTAGGTAATTTTTTTTAGGTAATTTACAGTTACCTAAAGGGTGGGTTGAAGGATGATGGAGCTGGACTCTTCTCAGTGGTTGCCAGTGATAGGACGAGGGGCAATGGGCACAAGCTGGAACATAGGAAGTTCCATTTAAATACGAGGCAAAACTTGTTTACAGTGAGGGTGACAGAGCCCTGGAACAGGCTGCCCAGGGAGGTTGTGGAGTCCCCTTCTCTGGAGATTTTCAAGACCCGCCTGGATGCAGTCCTGAGTGATGTGCTATAGGAAATCCTGCTTTAGCAGGGGAGTTGGACTAGATGATCTCTAGAGGTCCCTTACAACTCTGAAAATTCCGTGATTCCGTGATTCTCATTTCATGATGAATGTGCACATCATTACAAACTTACAACTTGGCCCAATCCCCAGCTGCGCCCAATGATTCAAATGTCAAATAAAAATAAGGATAATCCACATCCATTTCTGGGGAAGGTTATGGACCTCCTTCTACTGATGGCAGCACTCACAGCAGTAGATTGTAGACTGAAGAATGAGTAACTCATCAATCTCTATTTTATGACAGAGGGGAACAATATTTGTTTTTTAAAGTCGTAATGCGGACTAAGAGATAAAATTTTAATCTCCTGATCTGTCTGAGCACAGGTTTGGGAGCCAGGAAGTTCTGTGCTCCAAATCCAATTATCCAGAAATATTGACCTGTCCTCTTATACAGATGACTCTAGCTATCTATCCTAAAACTTATCACAGTAATGTCTGATATACAGAAATACTATTTTTTCCATTCTACAGATGGAGAACTCAAATAGAAAGAGATGAAATAACTTGCATCAGGTCACATAGGAAGTTGTTAGAGGATCTGGGGACCAGATTACCTCAATTTTGCCTCAATACTCTGATTACAGGGCATTCCTCAGAAAGGCCATGCTGGTAACAAAACAGCACATTAAACCAGATGTGATTAAACTCTATATAAATGATACATACTAATAAAACCGATTTCTTTGTCTGAAAAACAGGAGAAATTTAAGACAAGGAATGGGGTAGGAGGCCTAGATTGAAGGAATAATATTCAATGTTAAGAAAATGAAGTCGTAAAATCTTTGTCAAGCATTGCTCAACTCTTCAAACCATATGGAGCATGACTGCTGGGCTTCATATAATGCCCCAAATGTTTTTCATTTTCTATTCCACCGTTCACAGCAAAGGCATAGTGCTGTAATCCCGTCCTTCCGTTAACTACCAATTGTTTCTTTTGCCAACCTTTTTGCTTTAAAATATCATTTTTTATGAAGGATAATGTTATATAGTGGAAAACTGTAAAAATTTTATGGATAGCCTTGGTGCTGAGAAAATGCATTCTTTCAACAGTTTTATTATATATATATTTTTTTGTCCATTACACATTTACAGGGTTTTCTCCGTTGTATATATGTGTGTTTTATAGTTCGTTCTAGACAAAAGGCATTATGTTAACAGTCCTATCATTTAGAACTTTAATTCACTATTATGTTTTTACCTTTTTGTGGAAGAATGATATTTTTTTTTCCTTCTTGGTAGTGCTCGCTGTTGTTAATAAGAATAATGGGAGATCCTAAAAAGGGTTAGGTGTGAATAACCACTCAATGGTTCAAATATGTCTCTGAGCCACAAGAACAAGTGTGGAGATCCAGCTCCCAACGCATCAGATGGGGTGATTTAACTCCACTCTAAGGCAGGCTTACAAGTTATGTGCCCTCAGTCAAACATTAACTGGTCTCCCAGTCTCTGTGCTCTCCCCATGTCATTTCAAGCATCTGTTAACCAACTCTAGCTCTTGTGATGTTCATTCACAGGCAAATCAAGAAGAAACATGCTCATATCAAAGGAATGAAATACATTTACTTCAACTTTGAGAGATGCCTATAAACTCTCTTTTGACATTCCTTCCTACTAACTAGCCCAGTCCACTCTTTTAAAGATTGACATTTCTTTGCTCTACATCAGGCCTCAAGCCTTTAAATGTCAGCCGGGACTCCAAAGGTCTACTTATAATCTCTGCTAGGTTCACAACCACCCCACTGCAACCCCTACCTTTCTTTGAAACTGAACTCCAAGGCCCGGCTGAATGGCTGGTGCCACTTCTCTCTCCTGCGTGCTCTGTTGAACACTCGAGTCCAATGCAACATGAGCCCATGCAGGATTTCACACCGGTAACAGAGCAACCTAGCCCAGAGACAGCTACGTTACTACAGCTAGAGTGAAGCCAGGAGATGGGAAACTGAGACAACAGAGGGTCAAGAATGCCAATCAGAGAGCATGACCTCCTGAAAGCCTCCTGTTATCCGAGTTCTTCAGCCAAGTGGTTTTGAAACTTTTACAGTGATTAATGGGGTCCAATTTGAGAAGAAAATTAAGAGCAAGTTTCTTTTTATGGTATGGGATTTTGATATGATATGGTCCTTAAGTTTTCAAGCAGCTAATCACATTCACAAGTAATTAAATACTGCAACTTGTCTTCTTTCTTTTCACCATAAATTGGTATTTGCAGCAACACAGAACAACTGCTATACTTATATGGTTGTGCGTTATTTTTAGCTCCATTGTTCATTGTCTTTCATACGTGCTAGTTAATGTGCAGTCCCTGAGCACCTTCTTTCCCCCTTTAGCAGCAAAAGAGTCCATGCAAGATAGTCATGGCAGAGAAATCCTTTTTTTTCCTTTCCTACTTTTTTTTCATAAACACCTAAGGGAAGCAAAGAACTTTCTGATCATAAAAAACACAAAGCCTTAGAATCAAAATATGATGGAAGCCAAACAGTGCACTAATAAACATAAGAAGCATACATTCATAATAATGTTGATATACTTTATTTGAGACTAATTAGCTTGAAGTCTGAAGAAAAAAGTCTTCATCAGCCCAGAGTATGAATTCATACACATAACCTTAAAAATCACTCATGGAAGTCTGTGAAAACAATTTTTACTGTCTCACAGCTCAAAATATTGCACTATTTACCAGCAGCAACTCTTCTGCTACCAGACATTGAGGCAGGCAGAAGAGGCTTGTCCAGACTCATGGACAATCTTAGTGACCAGTTGCTATATTTTCCCTAATAGCCAGAATTACCTTTAACCACTTAAGTTATCTATGTCCTCCAGTAGTCATTCCTGCTACCTGCATCTGCAGCTCTGCTTTCACAAGTTGAGTCACTCCAGCCTTCTAGAGTGTTTCTGTTCTTTCAGAAAAGATGAAGGATGTAGAATGTCCTGAATCCACACAGGATCTTTTTCACAAGGGTATTCTCTTCCATCTTCCTCTTTCACCTAAGTGCTGAAGGCTTTATTAGGATGAGTGCCTCATTACTGACACACTGGGGCTCCTCACAAAAGGTCATGTGTCTTATCTTCACCACCTTTGTAACTTAGCAGGTTGGAACAGAAGGATGCAAAGATATTATGAAATGGATGTAAACCAAACTCAGCATGTTCCACTCCAGCTCTCTGGGTCTTCAAGAGAAGTCAACAGAGTGTTTCTGCACCTATGGACTGATGACCTTCCAGCCCTTGCAGAGGGAATCAGGCCCCTTCCTACATGAACGCACAATAGCACACTGTCAGACTCCACCAGAGCAAGCTCTGGGCTTGGAGAAGGCTAATGCAGCAACTCAGAAGGTTGTGTTAAATGCCTTTCTCATTTAAATACGCCCTCGGTGACAACTGTTCTACTTGGTTTGTGAAGGCAGGAGCTATACTTTATGATGATACGTGGAGACCATACTGTCTGATAAGAGTTTCAGAAAGCTTCAGCCTCTACTAGAATAAGTTGACCATACAAGACTCAAACACAGACGTGGGAGATGTCAGTCGGATTTCCTACCTAGAGGTGGCTAGATCTTCAAGAAAATTTTCACATAATAATTAAAGTAAATGTAGCAGGCTATTTGCAAAGGGAAAACCCTAAATTTCCATTTGCACAAGAAAAGACTTGCACTACTCAAGTTGGGCCCTAGTTATATGTTCGCATCATTGAAGTAAAAGGAGTTATAAATTATGAGTAGTCACAGCAAACTGTTCTCAAATAACCTACAAGCCAGATCAGAAATTATTTAACTAATAATTTGAAGTGACAAACAGAACAAAAAAAAAAAAAAAACAAAAAACAAAAACCCAGCAGAGTATTTGCACACCATTCATAAACAGGAGAAAGAGATTAAATGTCAGATAAATGATTCATTATGGATTATTCATTCAGTCTATGTGTGAACATGTGACTGGAGAAAACCAGTTATACCCATTCCTTACTTTTTTGCTTTAAATGAGCATGCTCAGTAAAGGCTATTGTTTAGTTGGGTTACAGAAGCATTTCATAAGAAGGGCTTCCCCATTTATCACTCAAAAAAAAAATTAGAATTGAAAAAAAAAATGAGGACAACGACCCTTCTGGAGTCTGAGTGCATATGTTCAAAGTAACTCTGCTGCATAAGCCAACAGAAAATTGGCCCCCAAAATGACTTATAAAGGGATTTTGTAAGACATGAACAGAACAGCATGGGCTCTGGCTAGGCAAAGAATTCAGAGTTGTAATAGAAAACATTTATTTGGCTACAGCTAAACATCCCAACACATGTTAGCATTTGCTGCCAATATGCTTCCTAATTAAGAACAACATAAAATCATAGGAAATCCTGTATCCCTGTCTTCATGCACTTTCCTTGTATCTTCAGTGTCCTGGCTCTGTTTCTCAAGTATAGCCTGCAAAAGAGAAAGGTTAATTCAAAAGTAATGTTTTGCCAGCCATTAACTGTGTTGTCATTAACAAGATTAATGTACATTCCACTATGCATCACCAAGTGCATTCCCCCTCCCGCCCCCACCCACCCTTTAAACAACTGCTCCTATTAAAACCTAATGAGCACAGCACAATTTAAAGAATAGCACCATTTCTGCTGGGCAAAGTGTCGTCTGTAAACCATATAAAGCTGCAGGATTATTATGGATCTAATTGAAGGGCAGCTGAAAAAAAAAATCTGTTCTCTCTTGGACTATGAAGTCTTGGCCATGTTTATATATTTTATCACAATGAACAGATTTCAAGACGAAGGACAGACAAGTATCTGTTTTATTTCCTAGCCCCCTCTTCCTTCAGTCTCTACTCTTCTACTTCATCTGAAACCATTCAGAGACTCCCGCTATGCAGAGTCCCACACCCAGGTTACCTCCAACTCATCATCCAGTGATTACTGCACACATAAACAGTTGACTGGATCCTTCTAAACAATCATGGGACATTTTTTTATAAGCTGCTCTTACAGGACCCTAATTCATCAGCATGGATGGAGCCTGGACTCTCTTGCCCAGCCAAACTCACTCTGTTTTTTTCCAGCGGAAGTAGCAAACAAATTGCCAGGCAATTATACACAGTGTTCCTCCTTCGTTTTCATATTGAAGTGGTCACCAGTTTGGAGAAGGAGAGATCAGCCATGAAACACTTCCAGTTTTTCATCATGTCCTTAAGAAATTTCAGAATTATTTATTTTATTTCCAGAAAATCCATACTCTCCGCCCTGCTCTTTTCCTAGTTGGTCGCTTTACATTTCTGTTCCCCCCCACCAACTCCTTTTTTTTTAAAATCTATTTATTGCCTGTTTTTCTTGGCTCATTCTCACTTTCCATTTTTCATTATTAGTTCTTTATGATCTTCTGTTTCCTTTTTTTTTTTTTTTTTCCCTCTGTCATGGCTGCTCTCCCAGTTGTTCTCCTCTGGGGCCCTGAGTTTCCCTTAGCTAATGAAACAAGAGCTGCCTACCTCCCTTGCTTTTGCAATCCAGCTGTTTCCTTTTTAAAATATAAACTCATCTTTATTCAGTGAAGTTCCTGTGCGGGGTCTGATCCTTTAAGAGGAGATTGCATTTTGTGACAGCAAGAGGGAGGGAAAAAATAAACTTTGCTGGAGGAAAAGCCCTTTGGGTAGAAATCCAACCAGCTTGCTCCCAAAAGGCAGAGCCTTCTCCAGTAAAACTGGGTCGTTATTTTACTTAGCACCTCTTGGCACCCTGACATTGCAAAAGTCTCCTTGACAGTCTCCCCTCCCTTTTCCTCCTTTAGCTCCTAAAACCTCCCACCTTGAAAGCTTAACGTTTCCTGGCCTCTGTGAAAGTGTAGTCTAACCAACACCACAAACCTGGATTTTATATGATTAGTTAGTGAAAACTTGCCAACTTTAGGTGCAGCCTGCCAAGTCAAGTCAATTTACTGTGATGCTTTGACTGTGCAAGTAGGCCTTAATCCCCCTTTAATCTCCAGTGTACCCTTGACATCATGGAAATTACTTACAAAGCTAATGTCATCAGATGATCCATGTTAGCTATTTCAGTGAATGTTCTTCTGCACAATAGAGCAAGTTTACCTTGTAAGACACAGGCCCCAAAATATTTTCGCTTAATGAGCCCAGCAGATATCATCTTACAAATGGGGAATGAAAACTCCTTCTTCTGCCCTATAACTCCCCAGGCCTCATGTGACTTGGAATTTACATGCTAGCCAAGCATCAGGTCAGTGTATTTTATTTCATGTCTGATTGATTGGATAAAGAGATTTACATAGTAGCCACAACAGCTATGAGTTATTAGGAAGGCAAGTTTCCCTTTTCAACTCTGCAAGTCCCCTCCTGTGCCGAAAACGTTTGGCCGACATAAAAATTTCTACAAGAATCACTTTTGATTGTGTGTTCAGCCATCAAGAGCATGAAGGAAATAGGAAAATAATGCCATGTTGTGCATATGGCAACTGAGGTGAGAATCAACATGTCTAACAGCAAGGAGCTAACTCTGTTATTATTTATTTATTTAATAATAAGGACTTCCATTTATAGAGTACACTTTATCTCAAAATGACCCAAAGTGCTTCACACGCCAAGAAAAAATGATATGCAAAAAAAATGATATGATGGTTTCACCCATTGCAGGAGAATTGTTAGTGCTGGAAGAGGGATGGGACACACAGCAATTTCTTGGGCAGCCTGTGCGAAGGTCAAGACCAGGGTTTAAGACAGGGAGTGAAAGAAATACTATATCCCCTTGCATCTATAGGATGAACTCATGATTTGGAGAGGAGCAAGGTCACTGGGGTCAGCTATCTCCTGTAAAAGAAAGAAAGCCTAGAGGACTTATTTTAAAGGTCTGCAGAGATGAAGCTTGCTCTTGTGTCAGGAGGGCAGTGCTCTGCATAGACAGTTTGTGATTAAGGAGTGACTCATTAGTGTCTTAGAGGGAAGAGGAGCACTTATGAATGCTCCTTCCTGGATCACTTAAAGAGGCTTTTAGGAGTGTCTCATCCCAGCACCGTTCTACCTCTTCCTCATTTAGGTTTGACATTGCCCTTTGGAAGCCAAGGAGATGTCTAACATTCATCTGTACTGGAACAGGACCAGATACTTCACTTGTGATACAAGATGAGAAAATAACACACAGCAGAACATCTATGAGCAGCCAGACCCTGAGAAAAAAATATGTACATACTATCAAAATTAAGCTGCAAAAGATTGTACATGCTCTGTAGCTGTCTACAAAGCTGCTGCTTCACTTGCAAAGCGCAAAATCAGATGTGTGGTACCAGTATTTACATATGGTCTTGGCCCATTTGAGAAAAAATGACAAAAATTGCAACCTTGCCTCGACATATGTCTCCAGTCAACTAAAACTTTCACCACGGTGAGAGGAGATCTCTCCTCTTCCCCAGATATGTGGCCGCTGAGACAGAAAGTGGCAGCTCAAAGGACATTACAATTTTTGAGGACAAGAGCAAGATATGAATCCAGATCCAAAGTTTACGTGGTGAATAGGTGTCTCTGTTGATAGCACTAATCCGTGTTGGCTTGTGAGAGAAAGGGGAAGTAAAAAATAACCCGAGCAACAAAAAGTAAGAGGGAGTTTAATTAGGAAGGTAAAGTGCAGCCACCTTATTTGAGATTCAGCTGAAACACTGAGCTAGCAGCCTCCCAGACTTTCACAGCAGTTTTTAACTAACAGATGCAGCCAGGCTTTCAGTTTTATATCGCCATCGTAACTCATGATACACAATCTTGGGCTGTTTTCAGAAAGTCCGCAGAACGAGGCCAGCTTGCGATTTCATACCAGGGGCTGCAGGGCTGCTCTGCTGCCAGCACCTGTGCCCGACATCTGATCTTAGGGCTGGAGCACATCCTCTCCCCCCTCTTCCCTCTGCGGGACCGCCTATGCCAAGCCAGCAAAGAAGCATTCCAGCAGATTATGAAGTACAACTATCTTGGCCCTCGTAGCTCAGAAGAAACTAGACCTAATAGGAATTTCGCACGCCATTCTCATGGATCTAAAGCAAGCTATATGGGTAGGTCTGTAAGGCAGTTCCTGCCCATGTGCTCATCTGTGACCATGAGACATGCGGATCCCTAAATGCTATGATTAGGTCAAGGATAATGGCAGGGACAACTGCTGCATTGAAACATGGGATCAATGAAATGAGCGCATTCTTAGAAAAGGTGGCAAAGACGTAAATGGGAGTCACTGATGCTTCCAGAGAATGTCTTGGATTACTGAATCCATATGAGGAGAAGTGTACCAAATATGACAGAGAGAGGCAATGTGAAAACACACCATCCCAAGTACTGCCTCGGGAATATTAAGGCCTCCTAAACAAAGACTGTTATCTCTGAGCCAGGCATTTGGAGAGAGGGAAGTATGAGCCTAACTCTAAGCTTCCGCAAGTCTAATCCTCCCGGGACAGTGACAGGAACGAAACAGTCTGTTCAGAAATCCCTCAACACTGTCGCTCTTTTTATAGAACCCAAAGCAATGGAATGAAGAATGGAAAACCACTTTGGTGTCACAAAGTGCACAGGAGGGGTCATGACAGATCAGATGATTGAAAAGAAAAATATGAAATTCGTCTTCTCCTGAACCGTAAAAAGGAAAAAAAAAAGTGATATTCACCACCCTCTCCAAACTGAAGGATCCAGAAAGGGTTCCCTTTAGCCAGAGCTTCTCCCAGGAAAATTTCATTACAGAGTCCCCACAAAAACAGCGACTGTTTTAAAGGGAATTAGTGGGCATTTCCCAGAAGTTTTGGTGCTCTGACTTCTGGTGTGCTAAATGCAGCTAGGGCCAGTCCCACGAAAGGTATTCAGGCACCTCACTCCTACTGAAGTGCCTAAATATCTTTGTGGATACGGCCTTTAATCTTTGCATGAGCTGTGATCCCAGCAGAGTAATCCAAGTCCTCTAGACGAGGTCTTCACTTCTGCCTGATCCAGCGTAATTCCAAGGATTACTACTCAGAATATTGGGAGAATGGTCTGTCATGCTGTTTCCACACAGACAGCACTTTAAAATACCCAGCTAACACTAAATGCACACCGGGCTCCAGTGCCAAGCTAAAGGATAGGAATTGCAGTGAAATCCTATTAACCAAGGGCATTACAGTCAGTAAGTGTCAGACACTGAAGCCATTTTTGTGTCGAGGAACAAGGGGAAAGAGATAAAAAAGGAAACTACATCTCATGAGGCAAGGGAATTCCCTGTCCTCTCAGAGGTAAACTTCAAGCTTCGGTGACACCTAGCAGATATTTCAGAAGCTAGACATAAAACTACACATGGTATTTTTTTTAATCTCTTTTTTTTTTTGGTTCAAGACTTCATGCTTGGTCTTGTTTGCAACCCTGATACTTTATGTTCCCCTGTGCCCTTTAATGCTAAGGGTACTGATAGGCGTTATTGCAATGCAAACAGAGAGCATTCCACCTGCATCAGTCAAAGCATTTAAAGATCCTATTAATCTGATGTCTTAATTGTTATTGAGATTATGAAACAGCAGAGCCCTTGTTCCCACAGCCTGGGTGCTCTCCTAGAGAAGTAGCTCAGGTTGTTTGGGTTTTGTAGATTGAGGTTGTTGATATGACATGGAAAGAAGTATGACTCAGTGCAGGTGATTCATAAAGGTCACCAACTAGAAGAAGCCAATTTCTTTGAAAGCTCACGACATTTTACAGATCAGGAATAAAAATGCTGTACTGGGTTGTCTCTGCACAGTAGCTCTTGGCCACAGTGCTCCTGTTCCACCCATCTATCTGCTGTTGTCAGCCAAAAGTAGATATTATGTTTGCTCAAAGATCAGGGCTGTTAACTTAAGAGCAAAGGACTTTCCCTCTCGGATCTTACACCAAGTGAAATAGGACATTATTTCGACCAATTGTGGCTCTTTCTTGATGTCAAGATAGGGTCAGAGTGGGATGAGAATGAAATTACCAGAGGGAACAAGAACAGAGGCATCAAAAAGAGAGAAAGAAACAGTGTTGAGAGGAAAATGGAAACCAAAGCAGGAAAAAGTAGGCTGCCAAATTGTCTCCAATGGGCTGTTCAGGCAAGAAGGCTACAAATTAGTGAACAAGATAGTCCATAGCCACTGTATAAGCAGTGTCCCTGCTATTCACCATAAATGTACTGAAGAAAGCAATAACAAGAAAAGGACTTGGTAAAAGCGTTACCCAACTTGGACTACGCCCTGCTCAAACTAGAAAAGAGGATGAAGGAGATAAGGAACTCCAAAGGGAAGCAATAATAAGATCTAAGCATCTGTAAAACATTTCATGGGGAGTTATCTAGCAGCATAGCCTGGATGAACTAGCAATGGTCTGGCCTTAAGTCTGAGGTGATAGAGGTGGGTCCTGGGTCAGAGTGAAGAAGCAGACTTTCCAGCTGCCACCTGGAAAGGTCAAATAGTACAAGTAAGATCAGATCTGGCTGTTGTACGGACGCCACCCGATTCATAAATATATCTGTGAGCTCCAGGATGGTCCCTCCTTTTCCCATCCTTGTCCTTTTTTTTTTTTTATGAAATCCAAGGTGAATTATTTCACATACAGGATAGTCCAAGCTAACAACATTTTGAGTGTCACTTACCATGTGTGCATGAGCACCTGCTGGGATTTGTTGTTAGAAATGCCTCTCAGCCAGTATCCCGCCACAAGGAGTTTTACAGCGGAGCGGACACTTTATGGAGTGGCATAGCTACCTCACCCTGTAGTCTTTCTCGTAGCAATAGATTTTTTTTCTTCGCTTGAAACGCCTATGAGCTTATTTACAGAGTCAATTAACAAAAGATAACCTCCCATTGTGCAATCATCAATAAATCAATTGTGTTAATACTATCTTGGAATGTCCTCTACTATTTACTTTAATATTGTTGACTCTCGGCACTTAAGAAAGCCAGCACCTTCAAGTTTCACTTGATTATGGGTAAATGGATTTTGTAGTAGCCATTAATAAATATAAATTGTTTTGGAAAATATTTAAGTTTGTCAAATTTAACCACTTGCTGAGCATTAAAAACTACCCTTTATTGACCGTGTTTGACAATTACTTCAAGAAAGACAGTCCCACATTGTAAGATTACTGCACCTACATATTTTGTTGACTTACTATTCTTACAGCTCCTTCCAGCTGTGATATGTGATTATTGACATAAATGTATAAGTTAAGACTTAATTAAACCATCCGGCTCAGTGAAGTGCTTTTCCACAATTTGACAGATTCCTATCCCAAATAGTTTACTTACCCATAGGTGATGTGTTGCTGCATTTACTCACAGTGAGTAGCACTGTACTCCATGAGCAGTTCCCCTGATTTCAGTTCTATGAGCATGTATGATGCCACATCCATTAATGTTCATCAGCACAGAAGGGTCCGTTAGTCACGCTGAATTGTGCCTGCTTCCACAGCAGAATGATTTATATCTACGGGACTGCTCAGCATGAGCAAGGACAGTGGAATGTTTCCCTAAATAGACAATATATAAGCATAGGAATGGGGCAGGGTCATGTTAAGGAAATCCGATGCCCTTAGCTCATTCTGCAAGGACCCCCACCCAAAACTTCAACAAGAACATGCTGGTTCGGGCATGGAATATAATTAATACCAAAGGGGAAGTTTAGATTTTGTTGCAGGCTGTTTGCAATCTCAGGCAGACAGCATCACCTGCTTTTTGGTAGGCGTATTTTAGGTTTTCATTTGCACCACTGATACACAAAGAAAGATTTTTTTTTCATGGTATGGCTCCAAGACAGCCTTAAGAACTTCTGCTTTTTCAAGGACTAAAATAGAAAAGTTGTTTTTAAAAAAAGACAGCTGAACATAGCTAGTGTAATTCTGATGCCATATTACCTTTGAGGTAAGAAATCAATTATTTCACTTATTCTCCTATTGCTTCAGAAGTCAGTAGCCTTGGCAGTAAATTGAATATTATGCTGCCACAGACAGCATCTTCCTTGTCAAGCATCTAGCTCCATTCTTCTCTTGATGATGATTGGTGACTTTAAAACTCACATGACTTCTAGGTAATAAATGAAAACTGTCATTGTTCTAGGGCTGCTTGGATTCATTTTTTTTCCCTTTCCTCTGCTTTGACCTCATTGTGATGTATTGTCTACTTCAGAGTGTTTGGAAAAGTAAGGGAAATACTAAGCAAGGACTTTTAAAGAAAAAACAGACCTCTAATTAGATCCCTCCAACAGACCCTGCAATGACCCTGTTTAGACAGACATTAATGGATGGATCTAACTTCCATCACTGTAGTGTGGTCCTGGCTAAAAGTGAGCCCAAATGGAGGCTTTTTTCTGGTGCCCAGGCTGCTGCCAGTCTCATCCTCATCTTCACCATGGGCTGCATGTCCTTGAAGTCCTCATTGTATCAGCACTGGCAATTGTGTGAATGCACACTCACCAGGGTCAGCTCATTGAACCACCTGAAAACAAACCTTATTGAGGGATAGAAAAGACAGTAGCTCTCAGTCAGGTTAATCCGGCCAGATAACTGGTGTAAATGCAAATTAGACTGCAAGAATATATGTAGCTAAGGCCAAAACCGCCTTTTATCTGCAGCCTACAGCTAGATTGACCATGTAACACCAACCATGTAACCACGACTGTAACTACCTGGAGTAAAATGAGAGTCACATCTCCACAACTTAAACATTTGACATTCATCCTTTCCTTTTTCAATCGGGAAAAACCTTTTCTTACGTACTTTTGTTCAGGGAATACCTTTGGCTCAAACCCCACACTAGACAGTCCCTGAACTTCAGGAAATTTCAGTTCTTGTAACTCAGTATAACTTCAAAACCCAAACTGTGTTTCACTGTTCATATGCTGTTTGAGTTGCTCATCTGGGATATAAATCAGAATGAGCTTTCTGGAAGAAAGAAAATATTTTGTGTTTTTGGAGGCCTGTAGTGGAGCTGGAACTGAACCAGCTGAATATGGGGAGGCATGAGCAAAACATGACAGAGGACTGGGAACTTGCTGACAGGGCATTTTCTTTGAAGCAAGGGGCTGTGAAAGAAAGGAGTCACAGAGCTTTCATACAATGTAACGTACAATGTGAAAAACAAGAAATCCAACAGTTTAGCCACCCTGCAGTTCAGCCATCACCAAGCGTAGGCAAAAAACACGGTCACCATGCAACATCTTTGGCTAACCTCTTACAGGAAGGAAACCATGGACACCATATATGGTCTTTACCTCTGCTTCTATGGCTGCATATTGACAGCTGTGAGGATGTACTGACTAAGGGAGACACAAAGTCTAGAAAAATAAGTTAGAGAAGGGAATAAACTGGTGGATTATATCTTTCATCACAAGTTAAAATAGGTTGTATATGTATTGCTCTCAGTTCTATAATGGTTACATTTGGCTGTCTGTATTCATTTATTATAAAACAAAAATATTAGAAGAAATTACACGAAGAATAAATCCTGTTCCAAAATAAGGGAATATGATGCAGATAAAATGTTTCTTTTAAATCTGGAAACAGATATTATGAATTAAGTGATATGAAAGGGCATGTAAAACTTATGTAAATGGCCATCGTTTAGCATCAGGGACCCTCAAGACAATGCCCACTGATGACACTGATAGTGGCTACTTTGCTTCAGGGAGTAAATCAATCCCCAGGTTTTTGAAAGTCTAAGGTAACATTGTCCACACATGAGGAAACCACTGCAGCAGTAACATCTCTGTTATACCACTAGGAATTGCTTCTGAACATGTATCTCCTCTGCTGCAGTCCATATGGTATCAAGCACTCTTTTGGCTCTCCACAAATAAATAACAAGATAGTGCATATCCCACAATGTGGATTTATGCTCCTGCCTTCTGCAGTCATACGAAAATAAAGCAGGAAAGTAATAATCATGGAAATTATTCTTGTGCTTTCATATATATATATACACACACACATATATATATGTATACAGCAAAATCATGCCCTAACCACTCACCTTGTCAGCATATAGGCATTTAAAATATCTCCCACCCACAATGCACAGAACACATGGCTGAGTAACCCACTCTCCCACTGAACTAGATGGAGAACTGAACAATACATTATAAATAAAAATAGTCGTGGAAGCTATCAGTTCTTAATCTCTTCCTATTATATCTAGATCTCTTTCTATTATATCTAGTGTTTCAGAAGATGATGGGATGTATGAGACAACCCCTGCCCCTTTTACTCATTCACCCAAGTGATCATCCACTTGGGTACAAAATAAGTAATGCAAGCAGAATCTGTATTTAAATAATTGTGGCATAATAGAGGGAGTAAAGGCTAAGAAGGATCAGTTCTGGTCCATTGGGTAAATATTATGATCTTTATAGTGGAAAATAAATGCCCAGCTATCTATGAAACCAATAGAGCTGTTCCAGTCTATCAAATTATAATTTGTGTTTTTAAAAAACAATTTTAAATGGAGTTGCTCTGATCTATAGAGCACATTATATAGCTTGGAAGAACTCTGAATACATATTTATCTGGAAAATTTAAACAGCTCCCGATAAATAATAAGCATTTGGGGGCGGGGGGGGGGGCAAAAGCCCTGATTAAATATGTCATTGCTTTGCACATAAAAGTAGATGAACGCAGAACACCACTTCCCACAGGAATATTACATCTGAGTCTTGTCCCGTGTCTTACAAGCTAAGATGTGTCAAGCTGGGTCAGTCTTAGATAAGAGACCTCCAAGGAAGACCTAGTTATTGCAAGGAATGGTGCTGACGATTCTAGTTTATGCACCGTCCTCTACAGCAGCACTGAATTCATTCTCTAGCTTGATGCTGAGGTGTGCTGAGTTGTTGTCTTTCAATGATATCTAAAAGCAAGCCTACCCTCTACAACTGCAGCTCATTAAAGTTTCCACGGCATGCTTTGCCAGGCTGGGGTGCCAAGCCAATGTTCTGAAGAAGTTCCAACAGAAATAATTAAATTGTCTCTCAGGTTTCCCTGCAGTTTCAATCGGATGTGGTATGCTTCTTTGGTTTCTACCCTGGTGTGTAGTGCCACTATACACCATTAGACAGCTGTTGTGCTTGAACCTTGGGATAGCTCCGTATCAGTGGTGGGTGACGCTAATTCAATATACCACTTATCCAACTCACAAGGCTTTTGGAGGCTTAATTAAAGTGCTGGCTGAAAAATTCTCAAGAAAGTGTAGAGTATTATGTTTTTCCCTTTTAGTCATATATTTACAAGTTTATCAAATAAACTGTGGGATTATCTCAATAAAAAGCAAGAACACAGCATGGACTAATGGCTGCGGCACCGCTTGTCCACATCTCTAGGCTAAGATGGATTTGACCAAGTCCTGCCCCTCAGTCTGTCAAGATAATAATGCACGTTTTAAAGAGTATTTTTCTTTGTTTCCACAGTGCTGTAACTTCAGGTCAAAATGTCAGAAGAGCTTGATATTCTTGCCTTTTCTCAGGTTTTGTCATACCATTATTTAAACATAGGTTTTTGGATTTAATTTGACAATCTTTATGTAGTTGCTGGCATGGTAATTGAGTCTACTTGTCTTTTTCAGGACACCAGAAGATCTAACTAAGTCAGAATGTCTCAGTTACAGTCCAGATTTCTATTTATTACCTACCTCACCGGGAAAGACAAGGTGAGTTATCATTCAGTACAGAAAACCTGAAAGGCATTTATATGCTTGAAGTACTGTATAACCATCCTGTACAGAAGCACAGCGTTTAAGTAAATGTGTTACAGCCCAGACAAATCCCTTTGAAACAACACTATTGAGCCCAAATGGTCTATGCAACTGAGGACAGAAATCTAGGAAGCTTACCTCCCACCCAGGACCAAAACAAACCCCTTCAGAGATTATTGATACAATGGCTTATGACAGATTGCTCCTCAGCCTTACAACTTACATTCTGTATGATAAATTCAACATGAAGTGACAGTCACAGCAAGTGTTCAAGGCTGTAACTAAAAAAAAAAAACCTAATTTTTACTGAAGTTAGAACTCCAGCGAACGAGAAAATGTGAACATATACCTACGTATATATCAAAGCTGCAATCTCTGTAAATGCCATCACCATTACTTATGGCTGGGATGATGCTAATATTTGAAAATATTTCAATAGGAAGCCAATTTCAGACCTGCAAATTGTAATCACAAAGATAATATTTCAAGGCTCTTCTTAGGAAAGGATGTTAGTGGACCAAGGAAGAAGAAAACTGCCTGTTCCACTTATCTCTGTAGCAGAGGCCATCCCACACATCAATTTGAGTGGGAAGTGCCCTCAAATTCTTTTTCATCCTGGGCTACTGCTTGTCTTTTTAAATTAGGCACATTTAGTGAGCAAAAATATACATTGAGTTTGTAATCATGGGTAAAAATTAATGTCACCACTTTCAGCTTCAATCCAATTGTGTCCCCAGTGTAGCCTTTAGCTATTAGTAGAATACATGGAAGAGATATCTTATTTGTGCTCAGGTTAATACAGAAAATCTGAAGGAAAAAAAATGAAGATTTACATACAGTAATTCTTTTTTAAAAGCATCGTATTATGCCTGTATGATGGACCTATATTTTCTCCTGTTGTTATATATTTTCAACAAAAACCAGAAGCAAAGAATATCAGTGATTATTTTTTTTCTTTTACTTTCACTGTGTCATTTGGCAGAAATAGCCTTGTACAAACATTTGTGAATTATAATTGGTATCTAATTTTTGTTTTTCATGTCAAAAAAATTTTAGGTAGATAATCTTAAGCTATGAAGAGTATTTTTAGGTTATTAAAAAATGTTGACATTTACTGGCCAAGAGCCTGGCATGTAGTTGCAAAGGTCATCAATGAGTAAACAGACATTAATGGTTAGCTGGATAACTGGTACATAAACAGGTCATATTAATAATTAACACAGAGGAAAACTGGCAGTTTACAGCAAGCTTAGGAAAATAGCTAATAGAAATAACTTTGGAAAGGGCAAGGACCAGTATTTAAAAAGCATCTAAAAATTAAACCTAGAGGAGCCTAATTTTAAGGCATTCATTTCTCATTCTTTCTTCTCTCTCTCAGCTTATGAACAAATTATTTTTTAATTCATGGAGAGTAAAGTTATTTGAATCGCTGAAAAAAGTATTGCACAGCTGTTCATTCTGCAATTGATTCTCAGACTGGTGCTGTCTTGTTGACAACTCTGCAGAATATAAAATATTTAAAGAATTGATTTAATTCCTAAATATATCTGGTTAAAAAAAAAAAGAAAAAAGATTGCTCCTCCCTTTGTTCATTTGTTCATTACTGGAAAGATATTAAAATGTATGAATATTTGGATTTAACATTCCATCAACGCTCACTAGAGCTGCCTATTGATTCTAGGCAAAATATACTTTAAATTGCCAACGGTAAAAGTTTCACCAACACCTTTTTTCTAAAATATAAAGTCTCAGCATTTCTCTCCCTCATCCTAAAAAGTGAGATTTTTTTCTTAATTCCTTTTGGCTTGTCAGCTCAGCAGGAGCTTTCCTGTGCAGCCCTATCTATTTATTCCAGACCAATACCAAAATTACCATGAAGCCAGGCCTCAATCTTAGGTCCACAATTAGTCCTAGTTGACTTGACTGTAAATATGTCCCTGGTCATTCAGGCTAGGAAATAAAGGCAGCCAGATCTGAGACTAATTGCATCTCTCCTGGCATGTTTTCATAATGCAAACTTCAATGGACAGAAATCAGTTGGCTTCTTATTTTTAATTATTATTTTAACTGAAAATGGGACAAAGCATATAGAACTGCATATTAGAAGGGAGTGGAATTTCCAAATACTTCACCAATAAATGCTGCTGTTGAATATTAAGTAAAATAGTGCTACCTGAATATTGAGTAAAGTTGTAGAAACAATCAAGATGGTTTTGAGATCATTTGGAAGGTACAGGTACCCGAGCAATAGGAGAGAGGACATATTAGGAAAACCAAAAAAATACATTAAATATTTCATGATGCAACAGAAAGGATTTGTGACTTAGAGAATCAGGAGTCTTCTGTGGACCTGCAGATGTAACACCAAATTCATGCTATACCAGCATTTCTCCCTGACATTTACCAAAATGTATTTTATTGAAGTTTTCTTAATGATATGCAGAAGTCACCATCTCTGTGTGCCAGCATATGGATTTTACAAATGCAGAAGGATTTATGTGTGCATACAGTTATAGGCAGTCTCAGACTTACAATGCAACTCAGCTAATAGCTGGACCAGAGAACTGAGAATTAAGAACATTTCTATCATCTCATAACCAGGTGACCATTTTATTTTGTGGTTCCTGTTTCCTGTTTGTCAAATAAGATTTACTTCATGATACTGAAGTCTAGTTAATGATAGTCAGCTATTAGTTAATACCTGTTTTATTTCCCACGGTACAAATATTTCTAGTTACAGTAGGGTAAGAGGAAACAATCTGTAGATACACCCTTGTTCTTAATGTTTTTAAGACGTGGACAACTGTATGCCAAATATGCCTCATCTTTTGGCATCCTGTTTGGTATGACCTGAGGCTCAATCCCACCTAAAGCACTTTGCTCCCTCCCTCCCCCTATACCATGAACTCTAGTTCTCTCTGAAGACCAACACAGGCAAAGCTGGTACGAAAGGCGTCTGTTTGATCTAGATTTGAAAATACATATTCACACAGTAGAAATCTCTGTGAAGGATGAAGAGCTCTCCATTTGGAGTGGGTGTTTGATTTGTTAACCGCTTGTTTCTGTGGCTCAGAAGATTCATGGTCGCAAAAGGTCAATAGTTATTGGTACGCACTGCAACAAAAGTCTGCTTAACGTTTTCAGAAATGGGCCACCTTCTAGTTATCCAAATTCCTTATTCAATACAGTTAAGGTTCTCAAGACATTTAATGAGTACTCTTTAATATACAACCTATTCTTATGCTTGGACAGCTGTATTTCTTCACTCCCTTCTTTCTTAACGTGTATCTTTTTCTCATAACTTTACCTTAAAAAAATCTATCTTTAATTAACTATGCCATTCTTTAATCCTTTTAATGCCACTAAAATATATACTGAAGAACTTTACAGTTTGTGTCAAAAGGGCATTTTGGCAAAAGAATATTGCAGCTGTGTTGTCTGAAACATCTTAGAAGGTAGTGTCCATAGGGAGCGGGAGAGCTTGGTACTGACAGATGTAAATAACAGTGTCACATTTTGGGATGAAAACCAGTTCATGGTCGTGCTCATTAAGAGCAATTTCTCTGTCTCTGCAAGGCTCCACGGAAATGGGGAGGTCTGCACCCCAGGCAGCAGATACCGCTGCAGCAGAGAAAGGAGACTCGCTTTGCACTGCTAATCCAGTTAATCCCAGTTATTTCAGGGTTCCTTCTGCAGCAATGCAGAGAGTGATGTGGCTGGGAGGAAGGAATGAGCCTGAAAGAGATAGTGGGCAACGGCAGAGGAAGCAGATCCCCCCAGGTCCTCCCATTTTTTCTAGGGGAGAGCTGCTGAGCCGGGGTGACTCCAGCCATCGGGCCAGAACAACTAACACAAAGCGACATTTTTGTCCTCTGAAAATTTTACTGCTCAGCAGAAATAACGAAGTGGTGCTTGGTGGACACGATTTCCCCCCTAGGCCCTCATTTGGCAATCCTTCCTCTGCTAAACCCACCAAGGAGATCCAAAATAGACACTCTGGGGAGGATGGGGCGAAGGAGCACATGCGTGGGTTCAGCTCCACCACCCAAGCTCCAGCCTGCCGTCCCTGACAGCAGGGCAGGAAACTGCAGCACGGACTGGAAACGTCTGGAGAAAAATGCATTCAAGATTTCAAGGAAGAAAAATAAAAAATAATAATAAAAAAAAAAATTAAAAAAAACCCACCAAGAAAATAAACTGAGATATAAAAATGTGAAAGCCATTAAAAAACGCGGTTTAAACTTAAGAATAAATGCAATGGCATAGTCACATTCTTTAAAAGCTTTGCTCCGCGCGGAATGGCTTTGTTATTAGTGATTCTTAATGCATGAGATAGTGGTTTGGAATAAATCTTTAAGTAATTCAAAACAAGGACTCTTCAGTAAATAGTTGAAATTAAAGGGGGAGTTAGAGTCATCTGGTTTCCATTAGGATGATAAAATAGTTCACTTGAAACCTTTTACAAGATGCTTTGTTACTGGGAGGTGTCTGTGCATCTCACTCCATCACTAGCCATTTGACACAACATAAAAGGCTTCAAAAGCCATGCTAGGCCTCTTAATCAAAAACTAATTGTAATAGATATTGGGGAGTGTTAACACTGTGACCGCTAGGTTGTATCTTCAGTATATAAGCAGGAGTGAACATTAAACACAACCCTGAGTTGATAGGGCTTATCAGAATTTCAGAGTTAAGTGCTAAGTACTGCAGCCCGGTATCTGCGCGCTGTTGCTTTGTACCACTTTTGGAGTTAATTGCACTGTAGGCCTTCATCTTCCCAGCAAAATTTATAGCATCGTCAGAGAAATTGGAAGCCCGCTGAAGAAACTGCTGCAGTTTACAGGAGTTCAGTGAAACCACAGGGACAAAAAAAATGTGGTTTCTACTTCAGCGCCTATGACATTTGCTGAGGAAGAGGGGCTCCCCCCTCTACCCTCTCCAGTTTGCCCCGTCATAAAAATGAGCTGTTCCTCCCTCTTGAAGCTTTACTTGCTGCTAATGCTGTGGCAGAAGAATTTCGGTACCAGCTCCCCAAAATCACGCCGCCCCTAAAATTGTCGCTAAATTGGCATACGTGCTTGCTTTACACTCCCGTATGCTTTATTATGGTTGTTGACATGAATATTCACAGTGCTCATGGAAACAGCTTTATTGATTTTACTGATACAGGGTGGGATGGGAGTTACTGATTTTAACTTAATTCATGCATTTTTCCAGATAACAGATGACCTTAATATTTACACACGATTGCACCATAATAAACCCGGGCCAGATCCTCTTCTGCTATATGAACTGTTGAAAATAAGAATTCAAATTTTTTAAGCAAGGAGCTCAGAACCAGACTGTCGTACAGTGAGGAAATCAGAGATATGCCAATTTACTCCAGCTGAGAATGTAGCCCACAGTGTAAAATTCCTTGTTCAGTGCAGTAAAGTGCATTAAAAAGACTGCTGCTGTTATTTCTCATGAGTTCATTATAACCTGTATGCTACCAAAATCTCTAGACAGCTGTGTTCCTTTTTACTCCAATTTCAAACAATATAATTAAAAAAGCATTTGGTGAAACGTAGACACTTCTACCACTTACACTGGAATGCTGGCACCATCCAAAATCAGCTAGTCTGTAAATACCAGATTAGGATCTGTGTAGCCAAGGTTTTTATTCTAGGAAAGCATATTCAAAAGAAAGCCTCAACGTTTCTTGGTGAAGAATAAGCTTTATTTGTAAAACCCATAATTATCTCAAATGTTCTGAGAAGCCGGGAGAGCTGCAAATGTTAAAACAAAACATAAGGAAACAGTTTTGGACATTTAAGTGGAGGCAAATAAGGATGATGTACTTTTCCCCTATTAGTTTACTATATAAATGAGAAGACATTACAGAGCAAAATTTAATTAAAGTAATTGGCCAAATTGCATTTTGTAGTAGTTATTGTCGTTAGCAGCCCTGACTCCTCTGTCAAAAGGATTTGCTGAAGATTATTTCTAAGGGGTATTTATTATGAATATTAATCTCTCCAGCAAGTACCATCAACATATTAAAATTCATTTGAAGCACTTTATGGAAGACTGCAAACAGAAATGACTGGTGAAAAACAAGGTGTCTAATCATGTTAGCTTGGTTCACACATGGTTAAACTAGAAGTAGAACAGGGAGAGGAAATGTAATAAAAGGTATATTGGTTATATTATGATGAAAATGTGCTTAAAGGGTACCTGATTTCCAAAGAAATTCAGGCTGCACTACCAGGAACGCTGATGACGCTGCTGTTTAAGGCAGGTTTTTAAGTAGCCTTCCGCTGTCTCACTGGAAAAGTCTGATTCTTCAGCCCGTGTATTAATTCCTGTTTGATCTTTTCAGTGATTGTTTGCAGGAAGTATATAATTAAGGAGGGCCAGAATTCCTACAGAGAACTTGGTTCGCAGGTGCTACCCACGCTGCTTATACCGAACACAGACAACTTGGGCTCAGTATTCGATACCCCAAATTGTATCTGTCAAACCTCTCTCTTCAGTATGGGGAAGGACACACTTTTTAATTACAGTGCATGCATGAAGGGCTGTATAGAGGTGCATCCCTGCCTCTTCCAGCAGCTTAGATGGTGTAGTTTCTTTTCTTCAATTCTGCTTGATCTTCTTGTTGAGAAAAGAAAAACGTGGAGGTGAGATGAGAATGCAGGGACTGGCAATGAAAGAAAAATACAAAAGGGAGGAAAAATAAGAATTCTTGACCCACTTTTTTCAATTTTTCATGCTCTGGAGATAGGGTTTGAAGATTGAAGGCTCTATGTCAGAGGAAGAAAAGGTGTTTATGAGACTGCCAGGGTTGCAAGTTGCATGTTGGGTCAGTCTCAGTCCTCCTCAACCTCACCTCATCCTTCCTCTCCTCCACCTTTTTGCTTTGAACGTTTTTTCCTTCCCTTTCAACACCACCATCTGCAACTTTAATACCACCTGTGTTTAAAAGAAACACCTGACAGCAAATAAGCCCTAAGTATACACAAGTTGGGCATCCCAAGTTATGTTGCAGGTCCAGATGTCAGCTTCTCTTGTCCTTTTAATAAAGGCTCCAATCCCTATCATCTTAGCGCTCTGCCTCCGTTTTGCCAGGAGGCATTCCTTTCCCTTCCTTATGAAACAGACTGAACATTTTCCCCGTGTAAACATTGTTCCACATCTGTTCATGCTGAAGAACATCAGAGCACCATTTCCCAGAAACCGTTCTGGCTATGTGTGACCAAATGTACTGCAGAAGAACCAGTGCAAGGTCAGGAACTTCCTCAAAGTCGAGGTTGGGAAGAGTCACTTCACCCCATTGCTGCAGTTCCTACAATAGCCTTTTCATAGGCTTTATTAGCACCAGTCAGTGTGACCGTGGCTGCGCAATCCCTCTGTGCCGTGGCAGCCACTGAACTACTGACCTGGAAGTGAAAACTCCAAACTAACTCTACTCCTGAGCAGAGTAAAAAAGAGAAACCATTTCCATTGCTGAATATGGCAAAAATCCTTAAGGGAGTCCACTGATTACACTACTGAGATTTGTATGAACTAACTAGGGTAAATAATTAGACTATATTTTAATTAATATATCAGTGCCTGCTAGCACAATATAGTTAAATTTGTGCCACTAGTAGAGCTGAATGAAAGAAAATTGTCCTATTTGTGGTGAAATTATAATCATGACCTTTCCAAGAAAAAGATAAGGCAAGAAAAACCCTGCCAATCTTTTTTGGGCTGAAAGAAGTCAAGAGGTGTCTTTAGTTCACCAAATGCCCATGTGCTGCTTCTCTAGGTAGCAAACCTGAATATGGCAAAAGCGTCTCTGGTGAACAGGGAAATGAGCCACACATACACATATATATATGTGACACAGATCACAAAATGAGGGCTAAAAATACAGCTCAATTATTCAAAGTATATAATTTTTTTTTCAAGCTTGACCTTGTTATTACTTTGAAGCACCTGTGTCACTCAAAAGGGCCCTTCTTGCACAAACAAGAAAAAAATATTTGTGCATCGCAACACAGGTTTTCCCCAAAACTTTTCTCCCTGGATAACACTGCAGTTTGGGGGAACAGACTACTCCCTCCCCATGGAGCATTGGCAGTGGTTTTGCAGGACTAAAAGCAATCAAGCTGCAGTGTGGGGTTTTTTCTTGCCTCCGCTACGAATGAGACTTTCTCCCTCACTGCCCAAGGAGGCAACTCCTCACCATCTTTCCATGAGGAGCAAGGAATGCAGGGATAATTAATCCTTTGGCCCTCTCTATGCAAAAGAGGTGGCCTTTGCAACAGCAAAGCGGTACCAGCCTGCAGCATTCTGCCCACGGTGAGGCAGGGATGCAGAGCTCTTATCAGAAGGTGAAGTCTGCATGAACTCACTTATCTGGGGATCAGCAGGAGCCAAGGGTGAAGGATGTGGAGGGAGAGCTTGCCACCAGAGAGGTGTGATGGTGAGCCCTTTGCAGCCACCGCTCTAGTGGCACCTGAGGACCATGGTGGCCCACATCAGGGCTCCAAGGAGATCATGGAGGTGCACCAACGGGTGAGCCTGGAGTAGGGAACTGATTTCCAGCAGCCAAGAGCCCAGCTCTGCAAAGAAAGATTCCTTGCACTGGGTTTGCGGGAGAAGAGGCTTTCTGAGCCTATACTTCCCAAGGTGGCAGCTGATCTCCACTCTGTGGCAGCCAGCGTGAAACACGAGGGCTTGATTTTCAGAAGGTGGGAGGCTTAGCACTTGCTGAAAATAAGACCCATTTAAGTTGTCACGACAGCAGTCACCTTGAAAGATTTAGGCCACGCTGTCTGGTTAGCTGGCCGTTCCCCTAGCACTGTCGCATTTATCAACCCCCCACATCAATTCCCTCCCCTTCAAATAGCTGTTTATTTTTTGATCTCCCCATGAAAGTTAAGGTGTCACATTGGTTAATATTATTGCTTCTCCAAACTTCTCCCACTTTTGGCCCACACAAGGCAGAGGATAACCCCTTCCCCTCTGCCCCAGCATCACTTATCAAAAACACAGAGTGAAGGAGGTACCACACAATTCAGCTTTAACATTAATCTTCCCACTGGCTTCTCATTACTTTGCCAATAAGATGATCTTCCTCACACCACATTTCGATATATTTGACATCTGTCATAAAACTCAAGTCACACATATCTGTCTTCTGGTAAAATGAGTCATCCTACAGAGACCTATACTATACTGTTCGGGTCTTGCCAGAAATAATTATTGACATATTGTCAACACATCCAGCCTACTGTATTAATAGGAGTCATAAATTACCAGCCTTTTTTCTTCCCTCTACCTAGCAAGGAAATAAGGGGACATACAGCAGGGAAGCAGGTGCATGGCATTCAGGGGATGGATCCAGGCATGGCCATTCACTGCTCTGTAGAAGCTTTGCATGTTTAAATTGTATTTAAGAGAGTAAGTAGTTTCAGAAACCATTCAAAACTAGTAACGACTTCCCCTTTGTTTTGGTACCTTCTGGTACCATACAGGCCATGATCTCTCATCAAAACAAAAACCAGCTACTAACTCCCCCAAACTTGTAGCTGATAAACAGTAGCTATTTTGGAGAGAGGGGTTACAGATAGAAGTTGGACTATCCTCAGCATAATCTCAGGCTACATTGAAGAGAGACGTTTAACCTGTTCTTGGTACTTGCGGCACAAGAAAGATGAAACTTTTCTGTTTTATCATGTATATCCGGTGCTCCCCAATTGGTTTCATTAACAACCTAGGTTATTCTCCTGCTTTCTTTTCTATTAAAGTGTAAGCTTCCATAGCCAAAGGAGAAAGACCAGAGATTGCAGCCATAGCTAGAGGAGATGAATAGCCTTTCCAATAAGCAGTATGCTCCTGCAGAACAGTCACTGGGTTTAAACACTGCTGCAGGCCCTTCCTGGGGTTGCTAAAGTGGATTCAGTTACCACCTACTTGCAGCTTAGGGTATCCCAGGCTCCCCTTGCTGCACATATTGGTATCAGCGGCACAAGGTGGAGATGATTAAAGCATCTTCTTGCAGACCCAGAGAGAGAAGAGCAAGCTCTGCTTCAGAGCTGTAAGCAGCACCTGGGACGCCAGTTATAGACATCACATGATGTTCTGCTCCATTGGCTACAGAAAAAGGCCATTAGGCTTGTGTGATTAAGGTATGCCAATCTACAGCCAGGCAGGCTTTAACCTTGAACTTTAGCAGGTGAATACTACGGTTTTCAGCACTCTACCTTTGCTCTCTGGAGTAAGGGCTATGATTGTCTTGTTAGAGACCAGGGAGAACAGGGACCACCTTGGGGAGGACATTCTTTTTGCACCAGCAAGCCTTCAAAGGCTGCTATTCTAGAAAATATAACGTACCCCCTGCAAGAAGGCTTTGGCATAAGGTTTTGCTGAGGAATAGGGAAAAGGGAGGGTAAAGCCACTGAACATAACCTGCACATAGCAGACGTGTTGTGGGAGAATACTCATTCTTGCACAAATCCAGCACAAATCCCCAGTCTCAGTGCCAAAATATCAAATTTCTTTGTGCAACCTTCATTTGTTTTTGTCTGACCCCAAGTGGGATGACACCAAGAGTGAGTTACCCAGGCATAGAGGGTACGCACATCTCAGTGATGTTCCACAGGCCCAGCAGTGGCAAAAATGTCACCTCGGTATTTTACGTTTTTAGCCCTTCCATAAATACAGGAGCATTGAGAGCACCTCAAACTAATTAATAAGCTGCTCTGTATCTTTGTGCATTACCTTTCTTTTCCCCCTTTGATTCACTCACAAATTATTTTTAGAAAAGGGAAAAAAGTTTCATTTAAAAAAAAGAAAAAGCAATGAACTGGCACTGCTCATCTGCTCTGCTCATCACCTCAGCAGTATATTAGGTTTGTGGGAAGGTGGAGGAGACAGAAAATGTGGAGGCTGTCCTCACTCCTGTCACGCCCTTCACCCCAAAACCTCCCAGGTCCTCAACAAGCACCAGCTCCCTTCCTTCCTCCCCCTCAAAAAGCCTTCATGGTTATATTCACAAAATCTGGGTATGTATCACTGACCTGTACTCTGTCCACTTTCCATCACTTTCTATAAGGGGAAGATGTTTTTTCAGGGCAGTTCATTTTCATGGGGTACCTGTGGGTGGCATATACCTGGATTAACCGACTTGTTGGCAGTTCTAGCCTTACATTGTAGGCACCATGTGATGGCAGAGGCACATCGGATACTTGGTTCAGATGTTGAGTTCTCGGGCAATTCTGGGCCAAGTGAGCTAAAGAGACCATTTTAAATCCTGCTAATTACAATATCCCTGAATCTGCTCTAGTTTTTTTCCAGGTTAGCAAAGGTAAGAAGAGTGCAGAAAGCCACTCAAGCTTTTCTGCTTGGGCACTGAGCTCTGACACACTGGAGGATGTTGTCTTTCATTATTAACTTTGGCAGCATTTAAATTAAGTAATATCTTGACAGGGGAAAGGAAAGGAATGAAGGGCCCTGGGAATATTTTTTTCTCTTGTTTAATTGTACTGCATTTGACGTATTCCAAAAAACACTAGAAGATCTGCTCTTCAGAGACCAAAAAAAAAGTTTATAAACCCCTGCTATTTGAGGTAGTTTGGCAGCACATAGCAGGATAGAGAATTATCATCTGTCCAGGGAAATCCACCCCCCGCTTCTCTCAATCTTCTTTCAGCTGGTGCATGCAAGATGTTCCTGCTCACTTCATCCTCAAACATTTAAACACTTTGAGGACCACACACCTACAGTGCGTTATTTGCAGGGCTTCCTAAGCTGAAATCCAGTGTGCGCGCATGTGTATCTGTGGGTGGGAATGGCTGGATAATGTTACCGTGATAGCTGATGATAATATTTCTACCAATTGTTAAGCTTCCTAAGTCTCCACTTTGTGAATGCTTCAGCGTATCGTTTTCTGAAAAACACAGCCTTCCTTGCCTAGGGAAAGGTACGAGTCAATAATGTGTTCATGCGAGATTATCTAGGAACCTCTGATTTACTCCAGAGAAAAAAAAGTCTCCGTTACACAAATGCACCTTTCTAAACACTTCAGGGGTCGCATGGTTCACTGCAGGATTGTGTCAGTACAGCCATAAAATAAGACGGCAGTTCAAGCTGTCTTGGACTAGCAGCGTAGCAGGTACTGCAGAAACACAGATGTGGTGTAGTCGGAGCCGTTTCAAAGCGGCTGCTTGCTTGTGAGCACTCTGGTTTTAGCCCAAATAGACATTAGGAAAATGTGTGAGGGACAAAGGAGTGTGTTTCTCCAGCGTTTCAGGAAAAAAAATGTGGGAGGAGAGATAATTTTGATGAGTCAAAAACCTAATTCCCTTTAGACCTGTAAAGTCAGTAGGAGTTGCTTTACTTTCATCTTAACATGCAAAGATGGGTAAAGCAGAACAAAGGGAGGTGGGAAAAAATAAATAAGCTTTTTAAAAAAGTTTAAGGAAGACCGAAAGAAACAGCAGTGTTCCTGGTGTAAGGACAAAAGCAAAAGAAAACTATTATTCTGTATAACATACTATTCATCTCAGAATACTTATTCAGACGGTGGCTTGTGGGAAGTCCTCTGCCCATCTTTTTTCCATTTCCTTTCATGGTGACTCTTCTGGGCTGTAGCATGCCTCAAACAAAACACAATATCCTCCTGGACTTTGTTAAAAATACTGTTTAAGAGCAACTTATGGCCCAATTCTTCTGAGTATATTTTGAGTATATCATGCTTTGCTTTGTATTTTCCATCAGTTTCTTCTCTTCGTCCACTACATCACGGCAAAAAATTCTTGTTTTAATCCAAAACATTTACAAGTTAGACCCCCATAACCATTCTCTCCTCTCAGTTATTTTTGTTTCGAATCAACCAAACCTGACTGTTCACTTCTCCCTCAAGCGGTATCAGTATCAAATCTTCTCAAACTCCATCAGTTAACCACGATTTCACCCCTCGAAACACTCCATCACACTCTTATTCTGCAGCACATAGAAAATCTCCATCTTAGACTTCTTGCTTGTGACCGGCTCATTACATTTACAAAATTGTACACACAATAGCATTTGCTAAAACATTCTGTTAATCCTGCTAGTTTTCCATATCTTTCTTATACAATGCCTTGTGCTTTCTTACCCCTTTAGATCTGCTCCAAAATCCTGGAAGTTACAGGGTAGGGGACAAAATTCTGATTTCCAAGGCTTTATGGATCAAGCTTTTATCCCACTGATTCTTTTGGGGCAGGGATTCATTTACTACCATTATCAATTTACCTTAAATTTAATCCTCAACTTTCCCTGACTATAGTTATGATACTCAGCTGCTTTGCACCTCAAGCTTTGCATGAGTGATCTGGGTAGTCCTGGAGCAAAGGACTTCCTTTTAGAGATCTGAGAGAGGTAGTTTAGAAATATAAACCTGTTGTTAGGGTGTTTAAATTTACCATAGAAGAGAAAATTCCTATGGATTCACAGTTCAAAACAAGTTGAAAAATCACAGTTGTAGGTATTTGTAGATTGCCTGATACTAAAAGGTTCTGACTTTAATAAAACTATCTGGATTCTACTGTAAAATAAACAGTAAAAATTATACTGTTCCCATCGTCGTATTAGTCTCCCATACTCATATCCTGAGAGCTCCCCTGGCTTGAAGGAGCACTCTTTCTTCTGGAGAGTGCTGAAGAAATAGCTTATACAAAAAGTCAGTCTATACACAAGAGGAAAAAAAAAAACACCACTATGGAAAAGCTAAGCAATAGCAATGAATCATGCGCCTCATTCAGAAAGCAGAGATCTTGAGTTTTGTTTATCTTCTGTGCGAACAAGTTCCCTGGTCTGGGTTCCTATTTTTTTTAAAAGTCCCATCCCCCATCACAGCAAACCTCCTGCCCCAGCTGACAGTCTTCTTGTCCCCATGGCTGTCGTGGGAAGTCATGATAGATGGCTACACCATGACCCTTTTAGGAGGTGTGTGTTCATATTATGCTCACAGACCTTTTTTGATCAATAGTCAATTCAAACCTTTCCACTTGTGTATACACACAAATATATTTATGTTTATATTACATGTATGTAAAAATAAGTGGCTGGAGAATTGTTAAGATGAGCAAAACTTCTTTGATAGGTTTCAGCATTTTGGAACTCAAAGCAGCAGTATCTCATGAGTAAACGTGGTCATTTGCAGCATGTACAATATTTTTTTAATATTTTAGTCAAAGGGAGAACAGCCAGAATATTTTCATTGTGGGGAGCACAGAGACTTGAAATAACTAGGTTTTGATACTAGCCATATTGCACTTCACTTTTCCTCAGCACAGAATGCCAGCTTGTTTCTTCAAATTAAGACAATATGCTTATAGTGATGAACCTTATTGGCCATCTATCTTCCTTTTGTAATCTGGCTCTCATCAAGCTGAAATGAAGCCATTTCTTCTGACTGTGGCTGATTAAACACAGAGTAAACCTAGATCTCTGAGGAGGCTCTAATGATTCTCCACAGGCCTAGTGTCAGCCCGGCACCTGCAGCATTCAGCTTCCCCATTTCCATCATAAAATGAAGCATCTGTTACAGAGAAGTGTTATCTTTTTATCATCGATGGTATCTTTCTGTTTGAATTCACCTACCCCATTTGGTATAAATTACAGCCATTTCATATGTAATGAATGGTCACACAGGATGCACTCTGGTTATTGGGGGTTAAAAGGGCACAAAATCCTTTTACTAAACCTTTATTTAACTTGGTGAAAGTTAAGACTACATGGCTTGTGTAAAACCTTCTTTCTTACAACAAACAGGAGGAAATACTTATCACAGCTTAATGCTGAAGCATTTTGATATTGCTTATCTAAATACTGGCCTTTGAGTTTTTTTGGAAGCAATTTCTGGGGAAACATTATTAGTTGCAGAGAAAAGAAACAGAGAAACACGTTCGTGCCAAAGACATTTCTGTCTCAGTAACTTGATTAACTATAAGCCTGAAATGTAAAAGTAGACAAGATTTGTTTGCTAGAAAGGGTAGTTGCCAACTTAGAACCTGCTGTAAATCCCACAGAAGTCAATTGGCATATTTTCAATTATTTCAACAGCATTTGTTTGGATCAAGCCAAAGATCAGCTAGCTGTTTACATTTTGTGTGGTCCACATGCTCCTCTACGTTTTACCTTCGTCAGTTTTCCATCTGAGCCAAAATATGCAATTTCGTCTTAGAAACAATTTCTTTTCAGTTGATGGGGATTTGGGGCATAACTTTGCCAAGCATTTCATTGTCTCCCACTTACAATATGGATAGTCTGGACAACTTCACATCTCAAAGAATAAACTTTTAAAGATGCTAACTCAAAAGTAAAATTTTGCTCATTGCTCCTTAAAGTATTAGTATGTCTGATGGGAAAAAAAAAAAAATTGTAAAACAGCTGTAATTCCACGTGTTAATATGCAGCTATAAGAGGTGGGGGCAACAACTGCACAGCAGTCTTCCTGGTGACATCAATCTGATAGACGCTGTTGTAACAACCACTTCAATAACATCTAAAGATTGCAAATAAGAGTTCGCCTTCTTAGTTTGATGTTGTAAATGTAGATAGTATTCAGTGACCTAAAGAACAGCATAGAGACACTCTCAAGTAGCTTGCACAGGTGTTGGTATGAGACCACTTGGAGGAGACCAGAGACCAACACCACCTATTTCTTGGCAAATTCTTGGAGTGTTGAATCATTGCGATGTTGGATTAAACTGGGTTAGGAAAGGCAGTTACAGTCCAAAGCATTTCACTCCACTCATCATCCTATGCCATGCTCTGAACAGGACATGGCACCACTGAACTCACTATGATCTACAGTCCAGCACACTCCAGTAGTCTCCCCAGGTTTCACATGTCCCCTGTATGATGAGTGTCAATATGTTCTCCATCACACCAGGATTGCCTGAGATTTCTTTTCCTCATTTTTGTTAACAGGTATAGAAAATTCAATGGACATAAAGTAGAATTGTCCATGTTCTATTGAACTACAGGTGTTGAATGATCAAAAAGGAAATTGTAATCACCAAAAAAAATTATAAACACGGCCCCTTTGGTGGATCATTGACCTAGCTATTTTTCATAGCACATTACAAGTGAAATAATTCTACAGCATAAAAGTAACTTAAAAGCATGTACTTTATTGTCAGGTTTAAACTGTCAAGTACCTGTTATCTACAGAGAGCCAGGGGTTGCTTAATGGATCCATGGGGGAATGGTAAGGGGGAATCATCCTTGTGAAAATAAGGAAGAGTGAACAATTTTGTACCAACATGCATTTTCATGATCATTTTGGAAGCCTGCATTATGTAGCCACTTTCTGCTGATCCATTTTGTAACAAGCAAAATCATATTGTCTTACCACAAGAGCACACTTGTTATTCAAAATAATTAGGACATGAGTCATCTTAGTATCAAAGTTGGCATTAGTGATATATGGGGCTGATGACTGATGAGTCCAATGAACGTTTGACTCATGTAAACTTAAAATATGCAGCTGAAAAGCTCAGTTAATTCAGAAGAGACACAGCACAGCAGCGATAGCATCTTGTAAAAGCAAGATCCAAGACAAGTAGAAATGCAGTAACACTAGTGATGAAAACAGTTGAGGTCTTTGGATTTCTCAGAGCAGCTGAAAAATGGACGAACTTTTTCATTAAAAAATTCAAAACTCAAGTGTTTTCCCCTTAACAAGGTACAAAATGTAACTTCTTTTTTTCCTACTGTTTACATGGTATTTTGGTAAGTGCTGGAATTGGTTTTGTTCCCTGTGCTTTTCCTTTCATTTTTCCTTTTTGTTGCTTTACTTGAATAAGTGAATGATATCCAAAATTTCAGTTTGGTTTGGAAAAGTTATAACAGCAGAAAGAAAAATTAAACTAGTTCAACCACTTTAGAGAGTTTAAATTTTCCTTTGTTCCCTTCTGTAACTTCTCCAGAATTAAAGATTTGGAAGAGTTAGTCCAAAAATAGGAAAAATATGGAGAAGGATGAGGAGTGCAAAAGGAGAAAAAAAAAATGATGGAAAAAATCCAAAACACTACTTACTCTCTTAGAGGAAAAGAAAAAAAAAAAAAGAAAGAAAAATAAGGAAATAGGTGTTTAATATATATTTCAAACAAAAGAGAGAAATAGGAAAATCTGAAAAGAAGCTTTTGCTTTATTCTCTTCTCACGGATACCAACCATCTCCCTGTCAGCAACTGTCTAATTGACTATTACAGTTAACATGTGGCAACTATTTTCAACTGTAGTTAGCTAAGTCTGCTGCTGTGTTTCAGACATAAGGAAGGCTTCCAATGCCCAAGAGCTGTCTGTTTTTTCCAGCTTTACTATGGGATCTAACAAAAGTCATTGCACCTAATAGCCTTTGACTTAGTTTAAAAAGTAGCAATGTTTCCATCTAAATATGTTTTAGGACAGTATCAAGGTATAAATCTGCATCAGATGCAATTTATTTTGAATGCCAGCCTCTGTAAGGACTTACACTTGGTACCCCAGTCCAAAAGGTGCCCCAAAATCAACTATCTTCAAAGCTGATTCATAGAGTGGTAAAACTAATAAGAGCTTGTGTTTCAGCAGCTGGACACCCTGAGGGCAAACAGAAAGCAATCAGAGCCAAAAATTCCAGTTAGTGTTTTCTTCCTCCACGGGACAGCTTTGGGTGACTCGAGGATGTTCCCCACCTTTATGTTAGATCCAAATGTTGACTGTCATTTGAGTTAACAGGCTATAAAGCAGTGGAGACCAGCACAAGCTGCATGTTACTGGTGACTACCAAATTTGGCGGACCTTGTTTCTATCTGACACCTCAAATAGAAACCTAATTTGCAATGGGTCAAAAATAAACATTTAAGAATTGGGAGAAGAATACCTGATTATCTCCCCAACAATTCCAAACACCAAGGCATCTAATCACAAGCTTAATGTTAAAGGATTTGAAATCTCTTGAACCAGTCTAAGGTTTTTAATTAGGCATATAGTGCAGTGCTCTCCTAGAAAAATCTGACCATTTCACTCCTTTTATTCTTTTTTTTTTAAAGAGCTGCTCTTTCTAAGTTTAAAATCTAATAGTGACACAATCATATTGGTGATCAAATATCTTCTTGTCATAAGATTTTTTTCTTCACTGATTCAAATGCTGTAATATATATAGCCCACATATAATAGTGTGTGTAGAGACTCCATTAATGGACTGAGGCCATTCAAACCTTTTTTCCAAGCCATCAAATCATTCTGTACTTATTCTGAGGAAGAAAAAAAAAAAAAAAAAGCCCAGCTAGAATGAAATATCAGAGGTGGGCACCAAGTTACATGATTGTGAAGAACAATATGTGAAAAATGTTGTGATCACCACAGATGAAAAAACTTTGAGATGAAATTGGTCTTTCACAGTAATATCAGTTCTCGTCATCAACAACAATGTATCTGGACAATGCGCCAATGTCATTGACTTTCACCATTTTAAAGGCCTTTAATACTGATTACTCCACAGTGAACAAAAGCTTTTCTTGTGAGAAGTCTGAAAAGGTTGATTATATGTACATTACAGCTGAAAATGGATCAGACAAGTAGTAAGTTATGAAAGTATGAACACAAGAGAATAAAACCATTCACTGGGCTTGAATTACTTTAGTTTATCTTCTTGGGCTGAATTGTGGCTGTGGTCTTTTGCAACTCAAATAAAAAGCATAGATCAAGATGAGATAAAGATAACTGAGTATTGCCAGCATTAGGCAATAAAATCAGTAGCTGCAATGGAAGAAAACTTTGATAACCACACAGAAAAATTTCTAAAAGTTGCAGTAATACAGGAAAAAGTCATCTGTAGCTACTACAGTCAAGTAAATCAGGCACCAAGACAATAAAAAGATACAAGCATCTGCTCTTGCATTTCTTAATAAAGATATTTGGAACTGAAATTATTCCGGCCAGCTGAAGGGATTGTCTCTGATGTTTCAGTTAAATATGGTTTGAAAGCTTCTGAGAGATGAGAGTGGGTAACAACTTCCATACTAGGGCCCACACAGGAGGGTAAACTTCATTCAAAATTCAAAGTTCTGCTTTACGCTGGGGAAAAAGAAAACCAAACTCTTTTAAAAAAAATTGGTTTGTTTCTCAAAAGAATTTTCCAAGGTGCTTCAGAAACCTGTTTCTTTCCATACCTTGCAAAGACAATTAAGTTTTAATTACTTTACGCTTGTTTTAGCATGAAAGAGGCAACACAGCCATCACTGGAAGGATGTGATATCAGAATTCCTGTTGGTAGCAAGAGCTCACACCTCAGGAGCAACACAGCCTGGTCTGCAAGGCTTGAGTAGCGTCTGCAGATTGAGCAGTCAGGAAAAATATCTGATCATTTTCTTTAAAAACTGCATTTTTGCTTTAAAAGTCACAATAAAAAAAACCCACGGAAGCCCCAGTATTATTCCTATGAAACAAAGCTCACACTTTTTAGAACAAAATATCCTAAATTAAATTTTAGGCACTACATTAAAGGGTCATTTCCAAAAGATGAAAGTACATTCTGTGGCAATGTAAAAGGATAATAGAGGGCAAAAAAAGAATTACAACATACTGGTATTACTGAAAAAAGAGCGTGAGTTGTGATATCCATGAAATGTTAAATTTTCCGCTATTCAGAAGGCTCTGCTTTCTTAATATCTGTAAAGAATGGTCATCTCAGTTGCTAAAATATAACCCAAACATCGAGCCACAGGGCTAAAATACTCTAAAGTAGCCACTACATCCAGCTGATTCTGCCATTTAGCACCTCTCCTGTAACATCAGTGGTGTAACCTTAGTCCCCAAAAATTGGAGGGCGAGTTATGCCATTGACCTCAATCTGATCTGGCTCTAGGACAAGCAACCATGCAGTCCCTTGGGGCTACGAGGCATGGGGAAACTCCGGGGCTCTGGGAGGGGGAAATAGCCCCAGACACCTCAGCTGGAGGATAAAGTCAGGGCTATAAGCTCTCCCTGAGGCTGTCAGGAGCCTGAAGCAGTGGGGCCAGGTTTTCACCCAGTTTGTCTTAGCTTAGGCACACAAAAATGGAGAAAACCCAAATGGGTGCCCACCTGGTGAACCACCGAAACATGCTAGATGCAGCCTCGTGTACAAATAGATGGTGTTAGCCACTGGCCTTTTGGTGCTTATGTATTCCAAGTGCATCCTGTCTTACTAAGAAATTCATGCATGCTTGTGTTTAGACACATTGCTTAGACATCAGACGACCTTGTATTAAATATTACGGGTTATGTGAAAACCCTCATGCTTTTTCGCTAGACGTCACACACTCCTACGTGCACATTTATCCATACACAGGCACACACGCTTGCATGCAACAACTATCTTCTCAGCAACAAGACAAAAATTTGCTAATGGATGTTTGTTAAAATTAATATTTTTGCCAGTCAGAATTAGTCACACATGAAGCATCCTAAGCCTCAAGTAGGCTGTCTTAATTAAGTTTTATCTGTCACTTAATGGAAGAATTATTATCAATTTTGATCACTTTCTTTTTCTTTCGGCTAACCGTAGTGTTATATCAGTCTGTGTATCCCTGTGTATGAAGCAAAATTTCTTTCTGATCTCAAATGCAGGCTGATTTATTTTACAATACGTTTACTGCATCCTAGGCTATCTCGTACACAATACTCTCACTCCGCATAGCACAGAAGCCACGCAAACAGGTGAACCCACAAAAGGAAAGGACCCTTCACATGCCAGATATTTTCATGAAATGTAACACCGGTTGCACAGCTTCGCTTTCACCTGCTTCAGACATTTTCAGCTGCGAAAGGGCATAAGAGTACTGCTTCTAGGGACAAAAGAAGGTTGTACTGTGAGTTTTTTTAAGCAAATAATAGCTCAGTAACACTGATTTCTCTAAAGCATGATCTATTGCCCTTATGCAAATCTGGAATAACAGCACTGACATGAATGGAATTAAATCTGGAGTCATTCAGGAGCAGCTGAAATCCAAATTCCCCAATCAGTAACATTTTGTTCCAGATTGCAAAACTTCTTGTTAGAACACAAACGCTCTTTTTATGAGAGGAGTTTAAATGAGTTGTTAGTGACGTCTTCACAGACAGAGCTGGAGAATTTATTTGTACTTTACAAAGAACCTCTTCCTCTCTTTAAAAGCACAAGTTGTTTTAATTTAAACTAATATTAAAAGTTTCTTGCCCCAAGTCTGGTGTCAGCTGTATAACTGTACAGCGTCTCTTTATCAATGTAGGAGTGCAATGGCATAAAGACCATGCACTCAAGTGAGAAGTATAAGTATCCTTGTGTTGCTTCCCTCACATTGCTAGAATTAATCCAGATTTACACGCCACTCATCAGTGAGGGACAGTTAGTGCCCAACTCTTTCCTTATAACTCTGGAGTCGATTCAAACTGAATGGAAGACAAGCAGCTCTGTATAGTTTAATAGAAAATAATGGATTGGTAAATCAAAATCTTCCTTTTTCCGAACAGTCACAGATTCAGAAAGCTGAATCAAGTGACAATATGTCCCAGAAACTGCATCGTCACCAATACAGCAGCATAAATCAGGAATGCTTCAGTGGCTCTTCTAGGCAGTTCTTTCTATCTTAAAGAAAAAAAAACCCACATAGCAGCCAATTTTTGTCTTGTGCCACACTGACGTCAGTAAACACAGAAATCTACACAATTCTCTTTAAAGTATTTTGGCTGCATGCAGTGGAGCTTTAATAGGATCCGTCCTTTTCTGACAGGTCACAGTATGCTGACTAAGTTCAGTTACACTTTATGATTTCAAAGGCTTCTTCCCAAAAGATACTCCCCTCCTTTATTGTTGTTTTTTAAGGAGTGCAATGATCAAAGTGCTTTTAAAAATGCTATTCATGACTACTTTGAGTTAAAAAATGAAACCCAAAGTGATTCCAAGCAGCACTTCATTTTAATTTAAGTGATGCATAAATTTTGCACTAATGTTCATCTTCCACCATTCAACCACTAAAGGTAATAAACGATTAAAATATTTACCGTTACCTATCAAACTGCAGTTAAATATGTGAATAGTCCTATCACTGTGAAATGATCCCACATGCATGTCAAAAGCTGACGAGGTGCTCGAGAAGTTTCAACCAGCACAAGAGTGCTGGGTACCACGCAGAATTAAGCCAGGAAGATACAAGTGAAACAGAGTAGCCTTCTTCGGTTTAACTGTTATCATTTTATTCAAGCTTTGAGTTGTATGGAGCAAAGTTTTTAAAAACTGGTGAGTTTAATCACTGCAAATGAAAGGGAGAAAGAGGAATGTTTCCGCCACTTCCACGGAGCATCTCAAGTGTGTAAGACTAAATGCAGCCTCGTGCAGGAATTCAGCATAGGCGACAAGCACTTTAGTCTCCAAACCAAGTTTATATTTTTATGGTGTTACCTGACATACCTACTCAATGCAAACTGCATATTTACCTTGGAAGGAAAAGCCAAGCTGTTTCTGCCAGGATTTAAACATATTGTTCCTGGGGAGTGTGTGTTTTCCACGCTTTACGCTCAGCCTACCAAACATCCTGCACCAGCACTCATTACATGGTCCAGTGAGAGTTAGGAGCAATCTACCTCCCCCCAAAAAAAACAGATCTTTGTTCATTTCACCACTTTTTCCTGAAATATAGGGTTTCTCCAAGAAAACAACTTCAGTTTGTAAGTAGGTAGTATATAATGGCATAACGTTCTGGGCATAGTGACTGCAAAGGTACACACATCACATATGAAAGGTTGTTGCCAGAAAGTATTGTCATTCCTTTGCTATCCTTGGAAAAATGAAGAGAAAAACCACATGAACTGTTTTGGCAGAGAGGGAAGAGCCCCTCGCATTTGTGCCCTTGGTTCTCTCCAGTTTGGAGGCTGAGAAGTTAATGTATTCAACTCCTCTTTAACACCAGCCTTCCCTCGCATTATTCATACAACTTAACTCCGGCTGCCTCCTCCTCATCCCTCCTGCTTTGCCTCATGCTTCTCAAAAGGCATTTCTCTGCACGGCACATCACAAACTAAAAATCTAAGTTGCTATCTTACTTCCAAACCGAGCTGTTGTCAGCATTAAACCTACACAATGCTTTACAATATAATCCATTTACAAGGTGTCTTATCATGCAAATAACTCAAGGTGCCTCACAATAAAATAAAAAGGACGAGAGGAATAAACCTCGGCCATTGGAACACACAAAAAGGAAACCTTGAAATTTACTTTTAAACACACTAATGGCTCTTTTCTCCCAGTGAGGCATGAAGAGGGACAGGGGAGAGGATTTGACCAAGGAATTCCTATTAGCATTTGATGGGACTTAAATGTGCAAATCCACCCCAAGATCACTGGGAGAATAGACTCCTTCAAAGGAGAAACTTCCTTGATATCTTGGAGAGAGAAGATTCATAAGGCAGAAGCATTAGAGAAAAGCTTGGTCACCAGAACATCATCTTGTTGGCTTAGATCTAAAGAAGTGCAAGGCCTGAATGATCTGGGTTAGGGGCAGGAGCAGTAAAAGCTCCCTGCACACAGAAGCAGAAATACTGTGTAAAAGTAAGAATGGTTTTGGCCGGGACTTACTTCTTACTCATTTCCAGAAAGGGTCCTGGTTTAAATTAATGGAACATTATCAGTGTAGAAATAGCAAATAAAAGGCACTTTTCCCCTTCCCATTTAATTTGTTTTCATTTTCCATAGTTCTTCCTTAGACTGTTATAAACTGCTCTTTGGAAGGGATGGATGGGAAGCTCCCTCCCTCTCCATTGCTCCCCTGGGTTGGAGCATGAAGCAGTCAGAGGCACCGAGCAGATCGGCTGTCCCAGGAGAGAGCAAGGAAGGAAGGAGGACCAAACCACGCTTTGGACTGTTGTTCTTTCTCTCTCCATAAAGGCAGTGCCAGCTCACATCACAGCCCACATTTATTCCCCCAGTCAAGCCAAACAAGTTTTGCCAAAATGACAACCAGAGGATGGGGCAAAGCAAATATGCCTGTTCCTCACTTGGGCACAGGAGCAGCAATAGACGCCACACGCCTCATATGGCACCCAGAAATAAAACCACCGTAGGAGAGGCGACAATTTGAGTCACTATTTTCTTGCTCCTAGGAGCCCAAATTTTAATATAGTAAAAATGTCAAATACTAGAGATATAACCCAGCACTAGGAATAAACGTGTGAAGGTGCTGGCTCTTCTAGCAGGTTGTCTAATGCAGCCACATCAAATTCAACCAATTAGCCCACTGGCTACCACCCAACTGGAGACTGGCTGAATTCAGACTGAGGCACGGAAAGACTCATTGCAGCAAATTCAGGCTGTTGAAGAATTTCTAACTGACTTACAGTAATAGAGTACAGGTTTAAAATGATCAGAGGTGGAGCTTTATTAGTCAAATATTAGCTGATATTAGCCAAACACTTTACCAGGACTCAGCACTGGCCTGCTGCTCTTTGATCTAAATAGTCACATTCAGCGTATTTCCTTTATTTTCTCTTCACTGTTGACCAGATGTATGTGCAGGTTCAAATTCAAAATATTTAGTGAGTGTTCAGCTGTGGGACACTCAGGAATGGAATAAAGAGGACTGAAGCACCTCAAGCATCAGTAGATAACCACCACCATAGAATTGAAAGCCTGTGGGTATCCTGGCAGAGTTGAACACTTCTCTCTGCTCCCAAAAAAACCCATTTCCAGTATCCAAAATCTGCTGTATTTTTTTTTAATTAGTGGGTATTATCCCAACAGCAGAACCATAATACAGCTAGCATTCATCTATCACATTCTAATTTTACTGTAGAATGTATAACCTATTTCCAAATCTGTACTAGTTGCCATTATAGGATATTATTATTATGCACCAACACTTGCTCTACTTCTGGAGCTCATTGCAACAAGCTGGGTTAAGTCTACAGTCAAATAAGCAGAAATCTGAATTGTAATTTTACATTTTCAAGACCGCTTCCTTTATTTCAGGGTCACAATAGCCAAGGTGTCTATGTTGCTCTGAACATGGCTCTACTCAGATTTGATTGATCTTTTTCTTCAGGATACCCACTACTACATCCATTTCCACTGATTTAAATCCAAAGCAATACTTAAATAGTGAATGATATTCCACATTTCTAAATGCCACCAGATTGTTGCCAGTGGCCCAGGCTAAGAAGTAATGAACTCCTAAAGTTACTTTAAGAAATAAAAGACTAAAGTAAAAATGCAATTTAAATTGGAAAGCACTGTGTTGTTTGACTCCTCTTGCTTCAAAGTGAAAAGACCAATTTATTTGCCATTTGAAGAGGATGAAAGCCTTTCTAAGACACTACTTCCCCTTCATCTATCATATATTGCTGGACACGTCTGGCACCCATGGTTTGTGAGAGCCCTTCCTTGGGGATCATAGCTAATTTCAGAAGAGACAGAGGGATATGTATCATCTGCCTTTCCAAGATCAGAATCAGGTCTTCCTTGGTAAGCTAAGCTTTAGCTTGGAGAGAATTTTTACGGCTGAGTTATAAAAACCCTGGAAACAGGGGAGTTTATGATAGAACCGGTGACAGACCCTTAACTATAGCAGTATTCATGGTTACCACTACAAGACAGGCATTATGTTGGAGGGCAGTAAAGTTAAACCTGCCCATAGGGCATTCTGAAATGTTAACTGCCGGTGCATATAGTAAGATTTTTAGCACAGGTGTACTCTCCAAATAAACTTGGCTTCCAGAAATCTCCTCCTTTTCAAAAAAGGAAAGAAAAGGAAAAAAAAAAAAAAAAGGTTTTCATCTATGACACTGGAAACATTTCTGTAGTTGTGAACAACTACATTTGATTAAAATCTGTCAGATTTATCTTCTTAGCAGGAGGGAAGAAATATGTGTTTTCCTCCGAAAGGAAATCAATGTGTCTTTATGATAGATGCAGAGTGAAAATGGGGATGGTGTCACTTTAAATGGTGAGGGAGGAAGGACGGGTAACCCACTGGATATTACCATTAGCTGCTGGCATAATTGTTGAGAAGCAATGCTGCTGTTCAGACCTTATATTCTGCATTTATAGGACTGTTTTATGGTCACTGACCCAACAGTTATTACTCAGACTCTTAAAGAACAACATCTTCAGAGCAGAGGCACTGTGGTTTTTTGTTCTCTTCACATTTATTAATTATCACACCCTCGTGAAATCTCAGGAAAAAAGTCCTCGGCTTTTTTGCTGACATTATTAGTGCTGGACCCCAAATAGCTTCTTTAAACCAGCAGAATAACAGCGAAATAATTTTGCTTGAAATAACACAGAATTTGAAAACTGATTGGAGCATGCTGGTTGATTTAGTGGCCAAAACAAATACTCCCATTGAGATAATGTATCCCCAAAATTTGAAAAAATATATTCATTGAAAGAGTGAAATCAAGCCTGATCAAAAGCAGTAACCTAATGCCCTTATCAAACTATTTGACCTTAATAAATGCACTATCAGCTTGGATTACAACCTTATCCAGAGTTACCAAACAACATGGTTTAAAGAAATGTACATATAAATATGCTGCTCCTACCCTGGAAAGCTTAGAAGATAAATAGAGGAGAAGGAAGAAATAAGTAGTGATTGCACCCCCAAGCAACTGCCCCACAGCACCAATTTGCTCAGTTAGACAGATTTTTGGCAGCGAAAGAGTATAACCTGTATATACTGAATGCCAGATCACGGTCCTAAGTACAGAACCATGCTCTCCTTTTGAAATTATCTTAAATTTAACTAAGCAAAACCACCACAGTTTTTAAGTGATATTCAGCACCATTTCTTGGTGTGCAAAAATGCCTTATAATAAAGTTCTGTCGGAGGAATCAACAAATGCACGTGCATCTCCAGAAGGGTACACAGATTTTTAGAAAGACTTTGAGAAAGTTTCACAGCAAAGACGAGAGCTATCATAAGATGAGATGATTAGAAGAATAAATACCCAGTTTTCAGACTGGGGAGAGGTTTTGAGCAGGGTCCCCCCTCAGTAATCTGTTACCAACTATGCTGATCATATATGGACAAATGATAGAGAATTATCCAAGACTATCCAAAGCTAAAAGATCTCACTGTGCTGAGTGCCAGGGTATTAGAAAAACAGGAGAAATTCAGTGTCATTGGATGGAGAGCAATGCAAGTACAATACAGACACAGGCTCTAGACACTTCTATGCCAGAAAGATCTCAGTGATTTTGAATAAATCACTTTAAAGCATCAATTCAGTCCTCCACAAAAGGGAAAATAAGGTACAGGAATATGAATAGAGAATGAAAACCCAGAAAATATCCTCTTGCCATGTAAAAAAATATGGTAGGTCTGGTCATTCTGACTCAAAATAGATACAGAAGATTATAACACTTTGCTGTCTTTTTTTACGTAACGAACACCTGAAAAAAAGAAAGAGAGGACATGATATCTGGCCTAAAAACTGGAATAGAGTAGAGAAGGTAAGTAGAGAATGATTATTCACTATTTTTCATGGTACAATATGGGGCACCCATTACAAGAAAGTATTTTTTTCAGCACAAATTAAATGATGGAACCCATTTTCATAGATGTTGCAGAGAACAAAAGTATATATGGATTTAAAAAAAAAAACATAAAACTTCACCGAGTAATATTAAACGTAATCTTTGGATGTCTTTTAACTTCTGATTATGAAAACAGGAGGGTACAGAGTTCTCCCTTTAATAATCTTTCCCTAAGAATCTGTCACAGACTATGCTTGGGTCACGTTTTGCTTTGGTTTGACCCAACTTGTAGTTTACAGTATAATGAAATGTATTATGAAATTTTCACATAAAATTGTGCTAATGAAATCTGTAGATGACAGGAAGAATTATTATGTTAGCAAATGATGGGAGAGGACAAGATTCTGACTAAGAGCAGTCCGTTATTCTGTATTTACTGTAATGTAGCTAAATACAGCAAAAGTCAAGGAAGACGACTTCTTTTATAGAATGGGAAACTGTCTCAAAACAGTTGAACCTAAAGGATTTAATCTCCACCTCTACCCAATGCTATAGCATAAAGAGGCCAAAATCCTCTGGAGTCCAGAGCTAGAATTTCTAAAAAAAAAAAAAAAAAAAAAAAAAAAAGAGCCAAGTAGAAACAAGGAATTTATCTTGTCTCTGAAAAAAAAAGCCCTTGTAAGATCGTTCATTAGACAGCTGTGTACAACTCTACTTTCAAAAGGGAGACAAATACAAAAGCAAGACCATAGGAGATGAAAATAATCTAGGTACTAGAAACAAGCACTACGGTGCAACATATACATTCAATTTCTGCAGTTTAACAAACAGAAAGGAGGAGGACTTGGTTTCTAAGTGGTGGTACCTATGCGCAAGGAGAATATTGGATAACATGGGGCATTTGACCTTGCTGCCAACAACATGACAAGATGCAAAAGTGGAAACAGAAGTTACAGAAACTCAGCTTTGAAGTAAGATGCAGTTTCCCAGAACTGAAAACTGCTAAACTCTGAGACCAGTGGGCTTGAAGTGTTTAAGACAAAATTTGCTCTCTAAAAAGGAAAAAAAAAAAAAAGGTTCTGCTGTAGCTCTTAGAAATTCTTCAATCTGTAGATACAACGGTACAGCTGAAGATAAACATAGGTAAAGAGTGTTTATCCACTTTAATTGAGGCAACATAGAATTTATCTTCTTCATGGTCTGACTTGGAACACCCAGTGATTTATACACACTTGTAATTGAGAGGATATGGGGAAAGAAGGAGGATGCTTATGCAAGTGAGAGAAGTGCATTGCCAGCCTCAGCATCCATAGACCAAAGTCTTCCTCTTACTACTCTGAATTTGGGGCCTTGCCTTCTTTTATTACCCTTGTGATTCAATATTAAGACAATATTTATGTTTCAGAGTCCTAGGCATTAGACAAGTACTTGCAACATCAAGAATAACTCTCATGCTTTGGTGATATAATTCAGCTTCGGGTCTTACTTTATTCCAGTATTTTTTCCCTTGGCTACATCAAAGATTTTGAAATTATAGGGATGAGATACTGAAAAAGTGGTCAAAAATTTCAGGGGCAATGGAGAGACCTCACAGGTAGTAGCTGGTGTCTGTTCTTTTCATGGTCAGGACCACACTGATCACCAGCTTCAGATCCAAGAGGGAAATTAACCCCAGATCAGATTATCAGGGACAGTGAGGGAATTCTTACAGAGTGGGATTACCTGGATATATTTCAGCCAGTTTCTCTAGACCCTGGTGACACCTTGCTATGACCTATTCTCTGCCTACACTTAATATTTGGGCAACAAGAAAGGGTAGAGCAGAGGGAAAAATTGTACAGAATTTTAAATAGGTTGCAATCTCTGGTCTTATCATAGGTAATTTGTAGTGTTTAAAAGGCCTGATAGGTCACATGAAATCATTTAGAAGTCCTGTCTGGATTCAATTTCTAAGAATGTATTAATCTCTGCCTGGCACGGGAAAGATAATGGCATTTCCTTCAGTAGAGCCTCTGTCAGTGCCAAGAGCAGGAGTCTGACTGTCATCAGATCAGCCAGTGAAAACAAGAGGGGTATTTGGTTGTTTATTTATTGAGTCATTCCAGCTTGATATTGGCTTTATGCCAATGCATATAAGTTCAGAGATAAAGAGTTATTCCTAACGATAGCGGGACAAACCATTTCTCCCCATTACAGCACAGAAATCTAGTGCTAAATTAAATCCCATCCCAGATATGCAGGTAACCTGAACCTTGACTTTCACAAGGGAGAAAAGGTTCAGGAGACAAGCTGGGACAAATCCAGAGAAGGGTCATAAAGGTGCAACGAGCCAGATCGCTGCCTAAAAAAAAGTTTTGCTGTCTTTCAACAGGCTAGTGCAGATTTGAACTTGGAAAGGTCCAAAGGAAACTATTTAAACCCAGGTCCCAGAATGCAAAGTGAGATAGTGGGATTGCTCAGGAGCCTGAAGTGGCATTTTTTTATAGAGCAAACAATATAAAGTAAATAAGGGAGAACGACAACCTTCCGTGTACTCGAAAAGAAAACTAAAAGTCCCACTGGTGTGGTCTGCATGTCAGAGAATACAGGAGCAAAATGCGAGCGTGTTAAAAGGCCCTAGCCTGGAAGAACTTTTTTTTTCCTTCTTCTTTAAAGCAATGAAATGGTTCAACAACCTTCTGAGAAGGTGAAAAATCTTGCCTGTCTACATTTGTAAGAGAAGCCTGAATTACCTGCCTTTCCCTTTAAGCATTTGCAGATACAAATCAAACACAGATGGCCCATTATGTTTATGACCTCACTGTCAATTGCTCTAGATAGTGCATGCATTAATTATTGAAATATTTTCATAGTATACAACTTTTTAGTGTTCACATTGTCACAGATAATTTCAACTTTCTGATTAGGAGATATAAACAGTGTTATTTATGAGAATTAATCTCTCGAATGCCATAAAAGCCACAAATATACTGGACTTTTTCTTAATAATGAACCCAGACTAAAGAAAAAAAAAAAAACAACAACCAAAAAAACCTGGCCCCAGTCCTGAAAGTCAACATTATGTTAACATTCCCTGCAATACATAAACGATGCCAAAACCTATTACAATTGTAGTAAATTTTGATTACCGGAGTTGTTTGTTATTTATGTCTAGAAGATAAAGATAATATTGGGAATAGCCCTCTTCTTTTCTGTCTATAAATTACATCCATAAAATATTGTGTTTTTTAAACAGTAAAAAAAAATTGTTTGAGGTTTTCAAATTGTTGTGTCTATTCTGCTTCAAGCAAACCACCTTTGCAGAGTGAGCAGGCAGTGGCATTTCTTCAGTTCTCATTTACTTTCATTAGTAAAAATTGAGCAACTCTAGACCGAGTCCAGAAAAGTCCAAAAAGTAGCAAACAGCTCCTAGGAGCAGTGAAGGAATCATTTTCACAATAGGGTCATCAAAAACACCAGTTTCCCCAGAAGCAGCTCATTCACTGAGAGTTAAGGCACTCTCCTAGAGGTAAGACTTAAGTTTACGCTCTCATGTGCAAAAAAACAGGAATAAATCCAAACTTCCACTTCCTTGGGGATATGAAGACAAAAGGTGGGGAATGGTCTTTCTGCCAGCTGAGTTTTTGGGGAGTATCTTGAGAGCGTTAGTCAACTGCAGATCCCTTGACATCAAACGGGATGTCCCGCACACGAACAGCATCAGCCCCAGGCACAAGCTCTGCACTGCCCGCTCATCACTGGATCCACATGCTGGCTTCTTTAAAAAAAAAAAAAAAAAAAAAAAAACACCACCTTTGAGTTCCCATAATATCTTTGTCCTCCCAAAAATGTAGATTCATATTGTGAGAAACTTTTCCAAGAAGGAAATGTATTCTTCCAGCAGAAAAGCATAGATAATTTTATTTCAGTTACTATTCTTAAAAAAAACCCTGCAGTTCACCTGGTGATTAAGATTGCAAGAGGTGTATCTCTATCTAGAAAAAAGAAAAACAACTCTGCAGCTTCTTTTACTTATATTTTTATTGCCTTAACATTTCTGCGAGACAAAACTAGAAAGGGAACCCCAAATTTATGGGGTGAAGAATTAAATGAGTTAATCCATCCTAGAATATTCCAGATGAGCAAACAGAAAACATGCCTTTTTAATATTACTATTTTCAGCAAACCCTTCTGATAAGTTGATGCCATCCAAAGCAGCAAAGGTAGAACAAGGGGGGAAAGGAAGAGAAAGAAACATCTCATGGAAGTAGCCCAAGGGAGAAATAAGTTCATGACTAGCACATTTACACCTTTCTTGATTTATTTAAGGTACAAGAATAGTGTAATATGACCTGTTTGCTTCCCTAACAAGCTTTTATATTTGCAGCAGATCAAGTCCAGACCCACTTCTTGTGGTACAGGCACCTCTCACAGCCCTACAGAAAACCAACAGCAAAGACCTAAGACCTTTCCAGCTTCCCATAAGGACTGGGGAGAAGAGCAACTAAAGAAAAAAGAAGGGGAAAAAAAAAAATCTATCTAATTTTTCTAGTTAAGTGGGGTTTGGCTTTTTATTAAGCCCAGATTTATTCTCCCTGCCCCAAGGAAGAACCACAACAAACAGGGGAGTGCTTTTGGGTACCTCCATGAAACCCTCCAAAGCAAATATTTTCTATCCCCTCGTGTCACTCAAAAGCTCACTATCTGCTGCAGGTGCTCTGATAGTTGAAATAACCACCAAAAAAAAGAGTAACAGCTGGCAAATAAAAGCTAAATTTTCCAACACACCCCTCGTCTCATGAAATGGAGAATTCTAAGTCCTCCGGGGTCCCAGCATTCCTTTGGGCGAATTTACATGTCAGGTCCCAACTGGCTATAAATTTGGTGCAGCCACAGGTGTGCTCCCTTCAATGTATCTTCTTCCATGGGGGAGTGGTATGTGTTGTTAGAAGGGAGATGGGAAGAAAAGGAGAGGTCATCTTCTAGGTGGAAACTGCTCTGACCCTTAAAGAAGGGAAGATGGTGTCTTGTAGGCTTTCAATGTCTCTGTTTCTCTGCAAAACTGCTCTTAATCCATCCTGCGTATTTTATTTATTCCAAAATTGTTAGCACTACATTCTGCTAAATCTAAGAAATAGAACTAGGAAGATGAGGTTTCTTAATTTGTTGGGGTTTTTTTTCTTTAGAGGTTTGTGTAAGGTTTTTCTACAACTTGAAGAGCTGAAGCTCACACTTGTGACCATTTCAAATCTCTCTCCACTCTTCCAGGACTAGTGCTTATGAGAGATAGTAAATATTAACTCTTCCTTTTTTCTTTACTCTTTTTCTCTGCTTTTATATAGAAAGCAAGGGCCGGTTAAACTTCTGTTCTCCTAGATAAATGGGAACTGTATTGTTTAATTGCAGCAAACCTTTACTGCTTTTTTTCCTATGAAGAAAAGTGGATGTTCAGGAAAGGACATATCCTACTGAAACATGTTTGGGGCTGGTGGAGGCGGGCTGGCTGTGCAAACAGATCTTTAGGGATTTATGATGATCAGTTTTTCAAGCATTAGGAAAGCCTGAGAGCACATTATTTTTAAATGAGTTATATATTTAGCGCTACACCCACCATTCTTTCAGTTCTAATTTTAGAGGGCAGGGGACAACTCTGGCACTATTGTAGCCTTGTCTAAATTTAATATAGTTGAGCAGCTGATGATTATCAGAGAGATTGCCTTTTTGCTCCTTCAGGAATTTTTTACTCAGGAAGAAAAGTCACTGTGTAGTACTCGGAGTATTGTACAAGATGTTGTAGTACACGAGGAAAAAGTGTGCTCTGAAATAGTCTTTTAAGCCCTACCTCATACTCCAGGTAGGGATTTCAGGTACAGGAGAAGTGGATGAGGTTGGTTTGGACAATATTTCCTTTCACCTCCTGTAGAAAGCATAGTAACTTGTGCTGGCATATACTGGTAGACCAGTCCTATCCCATGTCCTTATGAGTACAGATGCCACTAGGTAAAGAACAGAGATAAGGATCTTCCATTGCACCAATTGCCTTGTGGAAGAGAAATGTTATTCCCATCTGTTTGCCCAATGCCAAGGGTCAGGTGGTCCATCCAGAGCCATGGTTTGAAGACCAGAAGAGGAACTCTTCTAATCCTCCAGTTCAGTCTCTTGCAAGATAAAGCTCCCAGATGGTTCCCCTAGTTACAGTCATGGGTAAGTGTGATTTTTTTAACTCTTACATAGGCTTCAAGGCAGCCTAGACTCAATGTGTTGTTTATCTTATTATGGCCGTAGTGAGCAGTATAGTCTCAAGCAATGTCTCTCTGCATTAAATGATATGCTATTCATATTTTATGGAAACAGGGATGTGTGATGCAGGGAGGTTTTTTAAGTGTAAATGATTAAAGGCAACATACACAAACACTTTAGTATTAGAGGCAAGCTTAATCTGCGTAACTCTACACAGTGTCAAAGACTCATTCTAGACAAAGGGTGTTTAATGAAAAACTCTCTAAAAAGATGCCTTGCAACTTCCTATAAATATTAGGCTTTCTGCCTTCCTTCTGAAAAATATTAACAGCCTCAAGAGGGATTATTGATGCTGGCAAGTAAGTTTAGGCAGCCCTCAGAAGTTCCTGACACTGTGTACAGCATTACATTTTTGCATATGGTTCCCCCCACACGCACTTAAGTGTTTTGAGGTTGGGGTGACTGCAGGTCCCTGAGAAAGCAAGATTGATAAAGCAAAGCAATCGGAGTTATTTCCTATGCATGAAATTGATTAAATGCTTCACTAAATGGCTTATAAATTTGGCTCTCATATTTCTGTCACCCACTGCAAAGATTACAGAAACTCCGTCTATAACCATGTTGTATACAATACCAAATTACAAAAGGTTGTAAAAACTAATGTTTTGTTTAAAGTTTTGAGCAGGACCATATGCTTTCGGTGACCTTGAGTAAGCTATTTTAATTCAAAACATTTTAAAGAGTAGAAGAGAAGGAAAAAAATCCATATGCATAACAAAACTGAACACAATTTAATACTTACTACACTGTATATAATAATCTACTTCTTGCCAGAAAAAAATGTTTAATCCCCTTCTACCAGAGCATTCTAATTATATTGCTACTAAGTGTATGTGGCATGAAACCTAGAAGCTCAGGTTTCCCCAGATCGAGTTTGCTTTTCTTATTTTATGAACTCTGTTATCAAATCTACCTGGGAGCTTACATGGTCCCCTTCACTCTAGAATCCATGTGCATCAGGCACTAGTGGTTTTGACCTCATCAGACCCTTTAAAGTGAAGCTTTATTGATTTCTACCTTAGCATAGAGTGTCATTACCTCCCAAAATAGAATGAGAAACTGAGGCACAAAGATACTGAGCATCTCAAGATGCCATAAGGAGATGTGAGCACAATTTTCACCCAGATCTGCTTGCTTCCCTTTCACACAGGACAGCCAAAGGACTCCCTGCAGGTTGGGCACTGGGATATAGCTGTACGAGCATAGTCAGCTGCTGGAGATCTACTGGTACAATATTAATTTCCTGACTATGCTTAGTCACAGGCAGTGTCCTTCACACATTTAATAACAGCTGCTGGATATACCCAGTGCTGCTCTCAATCCACAGCAGAATAAACTTTGGGCCAACTGAGTCTTCTGTTATTTTATAATCTTGTGTTGGCTTATGCCTTGACTGTCCTGCTGTAAACACCTGACCTGGAAACTTGAGCTTGTCCAAAGCTGTCTAATTGTAGGAAAGGACATTACTTATAAAGTCACAGATATATAGTTAGCCACACTAAAATAGGTAGGTTGCTTTATAAATCCAATAAACACTATTCTTCTGACAGTAAAATTTTACAGGATCCTTTTTACATGCAGGTCCATTTTACAGATGGGAAAACTAAGGTTCAGCAAGTAAACAGGCTTTGCCCAGTGTCAGAGTAAGTTCTCTGGCAAAGCTTGAGGCTGAGCTTTTGCTCTTCTGCTCCCCAGCGTTTTAAGAACTCAACCATACTCTCCTTAGCTATACAAATAACGATCTTAAGCGATTAAATGTAAGTACTGAAGCGAAGCTCCTAGCAAGCAAGAGTGAATTGGCATGAAATGCAAACGTAAGCATGAGAAAATAATCCCTGTGTTTTAACCATAAATGCCTGTTTTCTACAGGAAAAACTATGTTCTCCTATAACATTTACAAGCCATCTTGTCCCCAGCAAGGATTAACATTTGGCATCGAAGTACTGATCTGGCAAAGGGCTGCCAGTAATGTAATCTTTTTTACAACCAACGACATGCTTAAAGTCTTGACAGACTTGACCTCTGCCCACTGCTAATCCCTAACTTTCTTGCCCATTCAGATGTACATCTTTAAAGAGATGGCACCGAATGTATAGCAAACAGCTAAACTTTAACCGAAGGTGAAACAAGAGCTGCCCAGAGAAAAGCATTGGGTGGAGAGAAATCTGAGTGTTCCTTACCCAGCCTCGTGCTGGGTTTTTGACCCCATTGTGGGGGAAGAGGTGCTTGCTCAGTTACACATGTGCAGTGACTTTGTTTCTGCCCAGGTAGGAGAACACACCTTTTGGCAAGAGAGGATGTAATATGTTTGCTTGGATTACAGGAGCACTGAAGAGCCCTAACTATAATCAGACTCTTTATGCTCAGACTGTCTGAACAGTCCTCGATCCCAAAGGATAAAGCTAAACAAAGTAGATGAAGCTCACACAGAAAAATGAGGTATAAAGAGACCTTATATTTTACTGAATCAGTTTCTCAAGTCCCAGTTCAGGTGTTTGGTTGAAAAACCAAAGTGATAGATTTACACTACATTCAGAGAAAATAACAGTCAATCCAAAAAGATTCCAGCTGTCTTTTCTTTAACTTGTGTGACAACCAGTCCTGGGACACACGCCAGCTCCTCAGACATTGCCGCTCCACAGTCTAGTTATTCTAACTTCTGGCAACTGGTTATTTGACCTCTTGGTGGCTTGGTGTTTTAATATCACTTTCTCTATGTGGATAATCTAGTGGGAATCCCTCCTTTATAATGCAACAGTCTATACATGGTAATTGGCCAGAACACTGAAGTATTGTGCTGTTAAGTCCAGCCTTGAGCTACAGCTGAGGAGCACTTACTGTGGTTGGGAAGCATAAAAATACGGTTTAGTCTCCTGTTTGTGAATTAGTGGTCCCCAGGCATTGGGAGAAAAGTCTCATCTTTTCTATGCCATGTGTTATATACCAGTTTTGGATGACTCTCTAAAGCCATGTGATAGCAATCTCCTCCTCCCAGATGAGCACAGCCCTGGCTCCAAAGGACTTACAAGGAGATCAGCTGAGTAGCATGAGCCCTCAGAGCTTCTGCTGGCTTGTGGGTGATGAGCTACACCGCCTTTGTGTGAGAAACCATCCAGGTGTAAAAATTTATCAATATTCCTCTGTCCCATTACCAGTGATTACAAAGTAGCATAAAAGCCTGCAGAGTGCTCTGTATCCCATAGAGATCCTCCAGTGAGTGGCCAGCACTGTTGGATGAGGGTTGCTTTTCATTAGTTTCCAAAGCAGCCTAAAAGCATCTCAGAAGAGCCTGGTGTCTCTAGACAGTCTAATCTTTTGATGCTGTACTCAGTGAAAAAGCATGCAAGCAATCCAAACAAAAGAAGCAACCGTATATCTTTAATTTAAGGTGATATTCCATTGTAAGCCCTTTATCCACCTTGACCACTCAGAGCACAGCCATAGATTATTCCAGTAGTCTGGGAATGGGATCCTAGAAAATGGTGTACTCGGTCTGACATGGACTTAAATAGGTTTCAGAATAATCCATTATGCATCAAGTGTTTAATCGACATAATTAATATTTTTAAGGGGAACCATTTACATTGTAAGTCCTATACACATTATTTACAATTTTAACAGTAACAGTTAATGCTCTGTGACAAACTATATTGTTTCCAGCTTGTTATCCATTCATAACAAGGTCAATCTATTACCATTATTTTTTGTGAATGTAGCTGTTACCTTGAGGCAAAAAGTTAATTGTAAATTACAGAGGAGGGATTATTGAGTTGTTTTTTTAACTGTAGTCACTGTAATGTATGGTAATAGTGCTATTTTATGAAACATTTACATTTAAAAGCTTTTTGTTATTCATATCAGACATGCTGGACAAATTCACTTCCAAACTTTTCAAGAACTTCCTCAATGAGAAGGGAAGAGCCATTTGAAAGGATCCAGCTGAACATTTCATAACCATTGCAGTTAAAACCAGATGCAGTCGCGTCTGGTTTTCCACTTTGTCTGAGACTGGTCCATCTGCCATTAGGGTCCATCACAACTTTGAGAAGTGCTTAGTGCTCTGAGAATCGGGAGCGGATTTGATTGTAGTTTAGAGTAATACATTACCCCTTACATCACAAAAGTGATCTATAAGAGATCCTAAGATTTTGTTCGGCCCCTGATCCACACTAAGTACATGATGCCAGTCTGATATCTGAACTCTTCTACCTCCCTATTCTTGCACAATTTCTACTGCATTGGCTGATGCCGTGGTAGACACAGTTAAATTTTATATTTGTTTGCTCCCATCTGAGCAAAAGTCAAAGTGTATGTAGCATTGCTGCTTCCCAGATCACAGTAAAAGTTGTTATTCATAGGCTACACAGAAAAGGAAGGAGAACCATCATAAAATCTGTCTTTCCTACATCATTTTACTGAGGTATTCAGCACAAAAACCCATGGGCTTGTCCATCTTCATGGACAATGGAGAGCCCACACCATTTAGCTTCAATCTAGACATTTCTGCTGCACCCCCAGATACAGCAAGTCTGCCTGCCACATTGATCTCCACCTCAGTTGTCTCCCATATTTGTACTTCAAATTAGGTGACTTGTTTAACTGCATTTTATTCTGGCTTCAATTATAGCACTGGCATTGAATTTTCACGATCACTTCCAGAATAACAGAAGACAAACTCATAAACACTGAATATTTTGAGCTGACTAAAGGAAGTAAGAGGATGATCACTGAGCAGATGCAGAAATGCATTTCTAGTACCACAGAAATAAGAGAAAAGAACATTAGAGTTTTCTCTTCCTTTCTCTATTGCAGAACAGGCAGGTGAAAGCTATTGGGATATTTGCCTAATCATCCTATAAAAGATATGTTCTAACTTCTTGGTGGTGAAGTTTGTGTAGTATGCTAGTGGTGTTTGGGAGAAAAGAAATGGATTTCCTCTGAAATTTTATGGAGAACAATTTAAATTTGTTAGAATCCGTTGTTCCAACATCCAACTGCTCACTTGAAAAATCTATTCCTTTATTCCTTCAGGTCCTAATGAAAAAGAAATTTGTGAGGCTTATGTCTTCTATTTGAAAGGCTTAATATGATAAATCAGACCAGGTTTTCTTTTACCACATGGTCTCATAAACTTCAAGGCATCATCAGGTATTAGCATATCTAGCCTGTGAAGGGTTAAGTAACATTATTTCTGTGGTCTCCATCACTGGTAGTATGTTCAAAGTGAACAAAGCTCAAGACATGTGCATTCTTCGTCCAATAACTTGTCCGGTAATTGGTATATTGATTGCTAATGTCATCATGTTTTAGTATATATAAACCCTCTCACTCTATCATACAGCCGCCAACAATCCAAGAAGTCATTGTTTATTCATTGTAACTCCCAAACTGGCCGTGTCAGATTCTGCTTGAGGCCTTGCTGATAAAAATCAGCAGATGATTGGGCACACACATTCTTGACATGGCTGACCCATGACATCTTAGGGCCAGCAGGGAGCCTGTCATTATGTGTACAATACTCTTCTTTCTTTCCCCTTATCTATTCCCAGATGACTTTGAGATTTTTATTAACTCATTAATGACTGAAGATGTCATTAAAGAAAGTGGGGAGGAGGGGGCAGAAGGACATTTTGTTTGTTTGTTTAAAAGTGGGGAGCGGCAAACCATTGGCTCCGCATAGAGAAAGGCGGAGGAAGCTTAAAGGCAATGCTAAGTCTATCCAGAGGAAAAGAATGTCAGTTCATTAGGATGACTAAAGCTAAGCATTGGAGGGAGAAAAAAAATGTCAGGCCATATTTCAAACACAATTGAGGAAGGAGGGAAGGATTTCTCCACAGAAAGAAACAGCAAAAAAAGACTAATGGGGTTTATATAGTACAAGCGGTGGTCTTTACAAGCATAGAAGGATATCTTCCTGGCACTGCCTTGGTGTTCAGACACTTACATATTCACTCAGAATGAGTTTTGTGTTTAGGGTTAGCGTTTTATCATGTTTTCAAAAGTGTGTTACTTTATACAGGGAAATAGTTTCTGATTTTTTCGTTATTTCTTGTAAATATGTCAATTGAACATCCCCAACTTATAGGCTTGTCTTCCATTTTAAAATCTTGTCTACATTTAATTTCTCTTTGAAACAATCTCATTTTTATTGAAAGCTGGATTCATGTGACAAAGTCGCCTTTTTCCTCTTGAAATTTGGGTGTTTCCTATCGTTAGAGGCCTGTTGGTTTAGAACCAAGGACTTGATATTTTAAGGATTGCTATTATTTTATTTTAATGATTGCCATTTGTGGATTGACTGAAGAATAGTGAATGCTTTTCTGCATGCTTAGGCAGCTGCCCTCCATATGGTTGTTGATCTCAACCTAGAAATCTCTGACGTGATTGTAGTGGTACTGGATGTTAAAGTGACATAGAGCTAGATGTCATCTGCATTGGCTGGCCTTTAATAATCTTTGTTTCAACGTCTATCTTTTTGATGAGGTGAGTGGAAAAAAAGATGAGCCTGGTTCCCTACGGGACCTGCAAGTATTGGTATAAAATAATAGGATAATGTCCCTGAATGGGACCTGTGAATTACTAAAAACCACTCAAACAGGAATCTGCTTATACTATCACATAAACTGCAGACAATGGCTCAGCAATCAGGCATATCGATCTGACCTTATGGACTGACTATAGTAAGTTTTAGAACTCCTAATAGGAGTTTAGAAAGTACAACTTAATTATGCCATATTGTTTCTGACAGCTTTCCATTCTCTCCATTCTACAGAGGATCCAGATCACTCGGGTCATAGTGCAAACATTTATTCTTAGGAATAATTATAATATTTGCTGTGTCCTGAGTCTCTGTGAAGGCAGTGGACATTTTCTGCAATGTTAGCAGTCATTTCTGGTTTGCTTCTTTAAGAGAGATTTCTTTTCCTCTTTTGTCTCCTGATAATTAACAGAACATCATTTTTACTGCAGTGGGAGATGAGGTTCTCCGTCAAAGGTCAAGGACTTGAGCAAGGTGCTGTCTGGGGCTTTAAAAAACTACCTATATGTGTATATTCCAAAGGAACATGGATGGGTTTGAAAAAGAAAAAATAATATAAATGGCAAGAACACATCAGCATGCACTGGCCTAATCATCTATTCCCAGCTTAATCAAGGTGTGCCATTTACCTAATGCACCTTTTTGAGAGGAGGCTTTCTTCTCACTTTCTGGCATCCACACTCTCTTCCATCGCGTACTGAAGTGGAAACCTGTGATGAATCTTTGGATAATGGACTGTTGCTTTGACAAACTACTCTAGTGAAGCACGTGCCTGTCTTGGCGACAATAATAGCAAAGTGCGGATTTCGTGGAAGAAATAGAGGCTTTGAGGGCTACAGCACCAGACTCTGAGTCTATAAATTGCTGGACTGGGATGTTAGATGCCTTTTAATATTTTCAAACATCCAGTAGAGTAATGAAAGAACTGTAGGACTATCCTGATGTAAGACCTCGGGAGAGTTGTTTTCAGAGATCATTGGAGCTCACAACTTGTTTAAGAACATGAAGTCCTATCCAAGTAATAGCTGGAAATAAGTTGCTTGATTTTTCTCTCCCCAAAGACAAATTCTTGTAATAGCAAAAGTGTAAAATCCAACAAAGAGAGGCTTGATACTTTCAGATACTCCAGCCACTTCGTAGTGGAAAAAAGGCATACTGACAGTGAAACTATTTGGGGTAAATAATGAGGACAGGCTTCTCAGAAATAAACTGGCATGGATTTGGCCATGAGATGTCAGATTCATAACTTGGGAAATGAAAGCCTCTATATACTAGAGAGCAGGCCTTAGCCCAGCAGTGGCAATTCAGCCTTCTGAGCCACAGGGATTTCTTTATAAGCAGTGGTATATTAAATGTGGAATCGGGTAGGCCAAAGGGACAGCAGTAAAACAGAGACAACGTGCAGTGACCAAAAATGAGCTGAAGCCAGACACTAATTACTTTGCAGTAATTTTGTTTTCCTTTAGAGCTGACGAATATCACTCACTCCTGGAAGGTGAATGCTTTTCCTATCACTTAGGTTTTACATCTAGTACATTTTTTTTTCTTTTTAGTTTAACTGAAGCTGGGGAGAAAGCAGCTTTTGTCTATTCATCCAATTTAGTACTTTTATCAACATAAAGATGAGAGGTGGATTTTTATACTGTGCACATTGCTGGAGCGGGCTGAAGAAGAGCACTTTTAGACAGGCCTAGGTCAACAAAACAGATTCATCCATCACATCTGCCAGAATGGAAAGATACTTGTCTCGATGCTCGGTCAATCCGAGACCTTTCTGCTGAGTCAACTGACAAGATTGCAGATATTTGTGACAATGAGGACACTTATCCACTAGTAAGTGGACTGAAGACCACCTATACATTTGGCGGTGGGTCTTCAGTTTAGGAAGCTCTAAGCTCTTGAACACCAGCGTATTGCTATTTGCAGTCCTCTTCTCCTTATCAGTTGAGAATCATTACCAAAACCAAAAGCTAGAATAAGGTAAAATAACAAAAGGAAGGGATTCTGAGGTGATAATGGTGGAAGGTGTGAGAGTCAGTAGGAAGTACAGTAAAGAAACCCATGACAAGTCATGATAAATGGGTCGTTATAAAATTCATGTTTAGGCTGCACCAGTCTGGGGATAATGCCATTCGTCATGGCAACACTGGGGCACTAATGAGCCCTCATTGCATATTCATGGCTTTGGCGCCTCTCTCCTCTCTCTGCCTCCCTCCCACCCTGAACCAATGCCTGGTAAATATCTCCACCTCAAGCTGAAACTCGACTTAGGCTGCTTTTTTTTTTTTATTTGTTATGTTGCAGCAATTACACTGTAAAAGTGCTGCACAAGATTGATTGCTCTGATCTGTAGTTCAATTGTAAATTAGAATACACATCCCCCTGGGGACACACGGCCCCTATTTGTGATTAAGAAAAAAGCCCCATAATAGACTAATAGCTAAAGTTCTCTCTCTTTTACTTTCAGGCAATTAGCTTGATGAAATGGCCTCTTTTTGTGTACCCTGGAAGTGTAAACCGATATCATAATGAAGTATATGATGTTTATTCTATTATTTTCACCTTGCCATGTATGCAGGAATGCATAAATAATGGCTGCTTTGTCTAGTACATTTACTGATTCAGAAGTAAACTATGTCTTAAAGATGCAGTGTATGATCCTGCAGCCTTATGTTAAGCTGGGCACCGTGACTGGTGCCTATAAAAAACTAACATTCTGCCCAAAGAAGTTGGAGACTGTTTTTAGTCAGGTGACTAAATACTGTTTGCAAGACACTTTCATTTATAAGGAAACTTAATTGGAAAATCCTCTTAATAACCCTTGTGAGGAAAAATAAGGTATCTCCGTTTTACAGAAAGGAAAACTGATGGGGAGATGCTCAACACGTTACACAAGCCCACACAGGACCTCGGTAAGTGCTTAAGAAGTCCTGGCTTGCTGAACTTTTTTCAGGCAATCAGAAGCTCCCTTTCCTCTCTCTTGTAGTGCTCTTAATGCTGTCCTGGATGGTTCATGGAGTGGCTCTGACCTTAGCTTGCCTCAAAGACTTTTAAAACTCTGTGGTGTCACGGTTGCCTTCATTCCCATGTGACATACATGGCTAAAGCTCTTTCACCTGTATCCAAGGTGGATATGGTCATGCCCATATTCAGTATCATGTGTTGGATGTTGGCTTTCCCAAGGCTCAATTTGAGCTGTCAGTCTGAGCAAATGAGTCATGTTGTGCAATAGCATTATAACACTGTGATAGTGTTCGTGCAGTTGAGCTCAAGATAAATATCTGGGAAGAAAACTGCCATGCGATGATAGCTCTGGGCATACCTGCTTTGTGACAAAAGGTACTTCTACATTAGCATTTTGCTTGGGACCAGGAGTGCACTTTTGAAGTGAATCCTCCAAATGACCCTGCCTACCCTGCCCCACAACGCAAGCCAGTCTTGGAGCATGCAAACTGAATTCTTTTGCGTGAAATTAAACCAGATGATGTGGTCTGGGAGCTCCAGCAGCTAACGGGAATTCAGGCCACAGGAGCATGCTAGAGCTAGTCCAAGTAAACCTCTAACACACAGTGACCTGGGGCTAGTCCCTGCCCTTCAGTGCACAGTGTAGACATACCTTTATTAGCCTATTTGCTAAGCAAAGCAGGGCTCCTGTCCAAGGAGTTATGAGAAGCTCAGATATTATGTCAGGGAGGGCATGTGAAATAGTCTGGAAAACCTACATGAGAAAATGAGTTGGTTTATGTGTAACCCCATCAGTTTATCTGCAATAGAAATATTTTCATTTAGTTTAAATTCTGTGTGAAAGAGGTTCCGTAGGGGAATATAAAAGAGTTTGGAAACATTTTGCTAAGAAGCACTACCAGTGCGAACCTTTAAAGGGTAGCACTCTGTACATGGCTACAATACCATATTCTGTTTAAACTTGTTCATCATTGTCTTCTTGCATGACAGCCCTGGCATTTAAAATATGTTAGGGGTGACACAATACTTTCACCTGGTGCAGACATATATCACTGGAAGGATGTTCTCATAAACAAAGTGCTGCAGGCTATGATCTTATCATTCTCCTCTTCCTTCTTCTCAGTTCAGTTCAATGACAAACACGTATTTCTCTTCTTTGCTCCAGTTTCTGGTCTAGAGAAGCCTGGTGTTGGAGCAACAGGTGATGTTGCAAATCAGGAATGACAAGCGTTGGTGGTGGCCTGGTGGGGGAAAGCAACGGAAAGGGCAGCAAGCATGCAACTTATTTTATCGTGCCTCGGCTGGTGCACCAATTCTATACGGTGCTGCAATTTTATAGCATGAGCAAAAGTTTACTCACGTGCATGCCTGCACACGCACGTTTTTTTGAGCGAGACATAAAGCAAATTAGAGTGTTCACGTGTAATTAGCTGACTATTAGTGTGGTTCAGCCGAGGCGATAGGCAGACAGTAAACTTCAAGATAGCTCACAGATAAAAGGACTGAGGGTGTTCTGGAGAAAGCTGGAGGTAATAGTTCAGAAGACAAATTCCTGACACATTGAGCAGGCATCTAAGGATGTTCCTGCCCTACACCATTACCACTGCACAGTGTAGCTATACAGGCCTTTCCTCTCCCCACTACAAAGCTTAACCCTTCCTGGTGTCCAGGTCTCTTTCTCCTTGGATAGCCCACTTTTAAATTATTTAAGATTTAATCATAATTTTCTGTTCAAACACATTAGTCTGGACTAAAACTGTGAAATTCCTGGTCATGCTTCTTGCCCCCTTTCTTGTGACAACATATGAAACAGGGACTATAACCCCTGTAGAGGCTAGAATACCTCCAGTTATTTATTTAAGAGTGTACATGGCCAGGTCTAGTAAAAACATGATAAGTTACCATGTGTAAGCATCACACTTGGAAAGAAACCCCAGGTGTGTCCGAGATTAAGTCTCTGCTACTTATGTGAAAATGTGGGTTTTATACTATATCTTTGCGTTAAATGAAAATGTCGTTATATTTTTCTCTGATTTTATAGCTGGCAGGGAAGTGCCTTTTTGTGTCCTTTGGGAGTTTTCAATATTTCATTTTTTTTCAACTAATTCTCTGACTAACCAATAAGCTGCTAAAAAAAAAAAAATTTGGACTGAATCATTTGCTTCAGTAATTTCAAAATATTTCATTTTTTGCTTTCACTTATAAATTAAAAATTAAAACAAAAATATATTTCAAAGCAAATAAATGTTCATTTAGAAAAATATTGGGACACTTGCAATAATTTTGAAATGCCTTTATCACCTTTTTTTCAATTGAGAAGCCTCATGAAAATTACATTGTTCCCTCCAAACTTTTTTGCCTGTTTGGTGTTTCACAATACAAAGTCTTCATGGAAAATCCCAGACATAATCCACTTTTATCATCAATTCAGTATCTCGGGGTGTTCTTGCTTGGGATGGCTTCTGAGGAGGAATAATTGAGAACTTCATGCTCTGAATTGATCCAGTACTGAAAATTTCAAATACTGCTGAAATTACCCATACTTCTGAGTATCTGTTCATGTAAAAGCTTACATTTCTCAAGGTCTGAATGTGTATGGCCTGTTGTCCTTTCCATTACACTCAAATTGGACTGATCTAGCATGTTTCTGTTGAAGTAAAAATTTGTCATAGGTTTTGCACAACTTGTAGAGTATTTCTTTGCCGGTGTGTAAACTCTTCAGCAAGTCCTTCTGTTAGGACTCCATCCTGAAAGGAAAAGGCACACTTGATATATCAGAGGAAATTTTCTGCTTTTCTGTCATGCCAGACACAGAATTTACCAAACAGGCAGAAGAACTAACACTGTTGGAGTGATTAAAACCATATTCATTAACGAACATGCCATTTTTGCAGACAAGTAATCATTTCTTAGTGTAGAATTAACAACATTCAGTAAATAGCAATTCTCTAACCTCCAAAGAAAATTACCATTTCTTGATGCTCATTTGTTCAAGGCGTAAGAAGGGATTCGCCATGAACAAAAGTTGAAGTAAATTCTCTCAAGAAGAAATGTTGAATCGAGTGCAAGATTGTGTTGATGTTTCGGTTCATCTTGAAGGAAGGAGCCTTCTGCTGTAGATCTCAACTGATGCTCAAAGGGAAGAAGAGCATGCCAGTGGCCAAGAGCCTACCACTAGAGATAAAATCTGGGGACCATGTCAAGGTAAGGACCCTCATAAGTCACTCAGCAAATGCTTTCTTTGCAACTCTTGCTGCCCTGCTTACCTTCTTTCCAAGGCCCATCCTGTTTGTTTTCCTCATCCCACTCTGCAGAATGACAAGAAAACCTGAGGTTTTTCACAGGTTTCTGGAGACAAGAGCAAGCTTTGTCTTGCCTAGAAGTAGCTGTGTTAGACCAAAGGTCCACCTAGCCTCTCACCCTGCCTGTGGCAGAAATGTCTAGCAGATATACAGAAAAAAGTCAGAAGCCAAACACAAACTAATTCTTTTGCTGGTGTGTCTTCCTTGTTCCTATCACTCAGTGCATTACAGAGATTGACAGTAGAAGTTGCAGAAAACAAGAGTGTTTCATGGGAGACAGTTCCTTTGATACCATTAATTTCTAGCCCTTTTTTAATCTGATTATATTTTTGGTATTTTGTGGCAGAAAGTCCCACCATTTAATTGTGCTGAATAACAAATATAAAACTTTGTTCAATTTAAACCTCTTTTGCTCCTTGTATTAACATAGTGAATAGACATTTTCCTCTTCAGAACGTTCTTCATAACATTTGTCATTGTATAAACCTCAGCCAACTCCTTTCAAAGTTATAAATTTATCTACTTTGCCCTTGCTTGGAAGCAGTTACGTACAATTACCCACAAGACAACCGCTATCAAGCTCAACTGTTGTCACTGAGACTGAAACTCTTCCAAAAATTAATTTATTTAAGATAATCCTAACGGTGCAAATATCCAAAGATCAGGCAGATCTATAAAACCTGCCCGCAGCAAAATCATGCAATTAGAATCATGCTCATAAGTGTTGGAGTCTTAAAACATTAATAGATCATTTTAATGGAAGGAGTTATTAAAATTGTATTTGATTTGCATTATTACAACACTGAATGCACTATGGAAAACTGAGTTCGTGAGAGAAGTACAGCACAAAACAGATTCTTATTATCTGAGTTGGAACTTTAAAATAGACCATGCTTGAATTTTCTATTTCTAATATAAAACCAGGAGTTCTTATCCATTTAGAAGAGAAGTAAAACTAAAGAAAATGAGGAGGAGGATAAGAAAATAGCTGGTGATTGAAATAAAGCCTGAGAGAAGTAATTTGAGGAGCAAAAAATTTTTCCCAACGTAAATATTTTTTATCATGTGAGATGCATAGTTCTGATCATAAGCACGATCAAAAGTCCCATGAATTGCAGAGTTTCTGTAGATGATTTGGGAAGAAGTTGCCCCAAATGTGGAAGCAATTATAAAGAAATTCATGACTCGTTAGTAACCATTCCTTGTTTTATTTCTGTTACAAGTAGACTGTAATTTCAGGATCTCTATCTGACATCTTTTCTATTGACCATTTACCCTCCCTGATATGTTTATCAAATTCCCTATTTCGTTAAGCGGGACAGCAACTCTGATGTACAAACATCTTCCTTAATCCAGCAGAAGGCAGAGTTTGTTGGAGTCAATAGGATCATTTCCATTGTTTCCAACAGATTTAGGAATAAACCTGCAAGGGTTAAAAAACGTATATAACCACAGTCACAAAGTGGAGGAAGGAACAGAGTGAATTTGCTCTGCAACTGAGATATTTTTAGTTTTGTATTCTTTAGGATCCCTGTAAAGGTACGTCCCTCATGCACAGTTGTCAAAAATAGCCTTTAGGCGTTTAGGCTTGAGTTGATTTAAGCCAACACAGAAGTGTGCTCTTAATTTTTCAGGGCAGCACAAATGTGCAAAAATGGTGTCTTCGTGTTCACAAGCTCCTTATCATTTAGAAGAACTGTGCCAATAAATTAAACAAAGCAGAGTATTTCCACTAAAAATAGAAAATGTCCTGTAGAAAAAATATGCTCTGTCTTCTGAACTTAAAATATAGTTTAAAATTCAATGATCAGACCCTTAGCAGGTGTAAATCATCACAGAAATGATGCTGTAACACTTTACATGATATTACCAAATTGTCTTGCTGGTAATTAAGAATATCCTCTATGGAGTAAGGACCAATGACAAAAGAAAGTATAAGTTGATATTGTCTCAGCACACATAAGTGGTAGACAGAAATATTCATGTGCGTAATCTTACACCTTTCCTACGTGATACCCAGTGGGCTAAAGTAATAGCATACAGAATTATCTTGGAAAAGGCAATTCTCACCAGAAACTAAAAATCTTCTGAGTTGTCTGCAAGTTTCTCATAATTATACATAGCAAAAATTAAAATAAAAATAACAGGCATGCACTTGCTAAATGTTTCTTTAAAAATGTTCCTTTAAACTTTCTTTAAAAATCCAGAGCATGTTATATACTCCAATGTTTTTTCAAGCCCAAGTTTTCTGTATTTCATCCCAAGAAAATCAGTATCTCTTCTTTTTCCCTATTTCTTTTCATGGGTTTATTATGTCTATATTCTGCAGCCCAGGGAAACAAATGTAATTTCTATTACTCAGAAAGGTAATGAAGTCAGTGTGATGAAACGTGACAAACTTTTGCTCTGAATTTCTGGTGTAAGTTCCAGGGGAAAAGGACACCTCTTAATTCAATAACCATTTCCATGAAGAGCTGTACAAGCCGTGCTGTCTGCTACAGCACAGTTCCTTTAACATACCAAAATACACAGAAGCATCCAGATTTGGTTTTAAGGCAGTCTCCTGATCTCTACATCTGCACAGTCCAAGCAGGCATACATTGAATACCAGTAACTATCTGAAGCTGCTTGATGTATTGGGCTCTTCTTTAACCTGTTGTATCCAGACTTCTCCTGTATCATGTAACATGGAGAAGCGTAGCCTTTTTCCTTATTACTATAGAGCATACAAGTGTCCACATATGAAGACTACCAAGATTCTGCAACCTTCTTACTAAATGAGAAACACAAACCGTTTCTTATGTGTGGACCCCAGTGAACTCATCACATTTTGTGCATATTCGAGCTTTGCAAATCTCCAGAGTTTTGTGTTTAGCAAAGCAGATGTGCAAATGGAGATCCTGGTGACCTCACCTCTGAGAATCAGGCCTTTGACATATATTATTCTCCTGCTGACAGCAAGAGAAGTGTGGATCAGTTGGCATTTCACACCTGCAACTAATGTAGAAGTTGTAACGATATAAGTGAGCATTAGGAATTGAAGCGATGCTTTGGACACAAACCATCTATATTTAACAGGAAAGGTGCAAATCCACATTATGACTCAGGATATGTATTAGCTGCAGCCCTTCTTTAACCTGGAAAGGAAGAATTATATCCAAGGGAACTTGATGTGAAAGAGAAACTCTTTGAGTTTCTCTTTCCTTTGGCAGAAGTGATGTTTATGCTAAAATTGGCCATTTGTTTTAGCTGTAGTTTGGGAATATACAATTTAGTTCATACAGCTTCAGCGATAGGCCAGTCTCAGTTCAAGATCCTGATCTACTACAAATTCCGCTTCACAATCAATAGAGGAATGAACTTGGAGAAGAGCTGAGGACCTTGCCACAATCCTTTGGCCTGGGCTGAGCTGACCTGGTGAGATCTCGCTGAACATCCTGAGTTTTCCAACTGCCTTCTGCCCAGGGATATCTGTACCTCCAGACAGGCTCCTGGGGCCAGGAATTACAACAGATCTTCACCCACTATTTTCTTGTTGGTAACAGATGCTCTGCATTTCTCCTTGGGCCATTTGGACTTCAAATTCTGCAGTAAGCATTATCCTATAATACCCATCACTGATCAGGGCTCTTTTCACTAAAGCAGATCTATCAGCTGCAGAGTATATGGGGTTGGATATGTTTGTCTGCTGCCTCATCTAGGAGTAACAAAATCTGTGGGTGGGTAGAAAGGCACCATCGCCCTTTATATCAGTTTGCTTTAGCCCTGGGAATTCATGTCCACTTAATGGTTTTTGGAGGTTTCTTTGTCAATGTCTAACAGGTGGCTGCTCTGGTGCCTCCCTCCCTACAGTCTGATGCCTTGTGGCTTCCTTCCTTGGCTGAGAAATGTCACAGAGGGAAATGAGCAGTTTTGTCTCCTCTTGCCAAGCGTACAGGGTGGGAATGGGTCATACCAGCACATCTCTCCTTAAAAAGTCAGGGGATGCTACCGCCACCAGAACGGGCCCCTCGGCAGTTACGTGACATTCAGCTTGAGAAAGGAAACCGGTTTGTCACCTCATTGCTTAATGGTGTGATCTCAAGCCAGAGTTGAGGTGTACCTCTGGGCACAAGAGATAAGATTACATTATTAACACTATACTCATCACGTTCTGAAGATTTTCTAGTTTCCAGCCTCAGAATGTGATACAGCGTTGAGAATCCCGCCACATTTTTAGTTAAAGAAATACTAATTTGTAGGTTCTTCTGCCAAAGAAAAAAAAGCATCTCTCCCGACTCATCTTCCTGATTTCTGTTAGAAGATACAACAGCTCCAAAGTAGGCAAGAGCTCTCATAATCCATGACCCCTTGGCCTGAAAAATGTATATACATGTAGGAAAGGTGTTCTTACCCAGAATAACACAAACTATAGATGAAGTATGTGTGAATACTGTTGTGTAATATGATTGTATGTGTATACTCTGCAAAGTGCATTTTGGAGGTAGTTGAGAATAGTAATGTATATGATTCAAAGTAATTGGGTACATTAAAACATGTAGGAAGGGCACAGAAAAGACAAGGGAAGACATAGATTAAGGCAGAAAAAAAAGGAAAGAGACTAGATGTGGAGACAGCTAAAAGTATGACAGGTGTGACAGGCAGGATCCAGTAGGACAAATCCAAATAGTTTATAAGAAGATGGAAAAAATGCCTGTCTGGCATTGTACCTTTAGTGTTTCTCCATAATGATATAGTACTTTTTCTGTTCTCAGTGTAAATGAAGCACTGAAGTGCTGATTCCCGTGCCCCCCCCTCCCCCCCCCGTGTAAGATGTCCTTTACACTGTGATGAGATCACTAGTGTATTAGTTCATTTTAATCTTTTCAGAAAGAATCCAGGAGCTGTGGTGAGGTCATGATTGCGGTAATGTCTAAAAGGATGGTTTTATGGAGGAAAGGAGAATTTTCCCTCTCATTTAGCAGAACTGTAACAGAATTTGTGGCTCTCAAGTGTGTTGGACAAGTTAAGGTTTGTTTATTTTTGTCTCTTGCATGTTTTTGCAAAAGACAGCCTGCTTCCTACTCATTTTTTTTCCTAAGTGTTGCATAAATCCAACAAAGCTTGCAGACAAAGCACCCTGCTAGAGCAGTGCTCCATTTGAGCAATCGTCTAGAAACATCTTAACGTGTGGTACCTCCCCAGTCATAAAGTCAAGAGGCAGGTAAAAAAGTCAGGCTCCTGTGATGACCTGAATGCCCTCACATTAGACCTTCTGTACCATTTAGAAGGCAGATGTCTCACTGAGAATGTCCTAGTTCCCATCTCTTTCAAGGAGAAAAACCCAGGGCCACGGTATCGCTATTAAATATGACGTATTTGTGCCTCATTGATCAGTGGAGTGGTGCCAGGCATGAGTTCGGACTGTGACATTTCAGGCAATGACAGTGACTCGGAAGTGCCAAACTTTCACTGTGATTCTGATTTTACCTCATCTTTTCCACTCTCTGTTTGCTAAGTGAAGTGGCAAGATGTAATGATACAATTCTGAAAGGTCTCTGGATGGATTTAGTACTGAAAAGAAATAAGAAGACAGATGGAATCATATGCCTCGCTTTACCATGGCCAATGTATTGTATTTCAATGTGTTCTAATGAACTTAAAAATTACTCCCCAGTGTGCTTGCTGCTTGGGTCAGAGGGGTTATTTTAAGTTTGCCATCTTCCTGGATTCTTGAGATAATTCCCTCTGGATTTGTTGGGTCAACAACAAAGTGGGGATAGCAAATACACTGCTGCTTTAATCCAGTGCTATGCTTTCTCCCTCTTGCAATGTGGATTTGTGCATCCTAACAGATACACTGCTCCTAATTTAACAACTTTGGGGCATTAGTGACATGCGGCATAAAACCAGTTCCTCTTTCGTACCTAGAGACCAAACATCCTGGATGAGCTGTGTGACACAGTGGATGCTGCAGGTTTAGTTTTGCTCAAAGAGTTTAAGAGCTTTAGTTACCCAGAGAGGAGTGGGAGATTAATGGCATTAATTGATAGTGGTAGGGAACTGGGGGCTGTAAATCCCATTGCAAGCAAAGAGGAGCCCACCTCTACATACTACTAATATACATAACTATAGATAGCCTTCCTATTTAAAAATACTAATTAATAGTGCTTAGTGGTCTGGATTTCTAAGTATGAATTATCAGGGACTTCAGTGGGCTTAGTGAGGTGGGGAAATGGGTTAACATTGCATTGTTTAAAATTACAGGGGTTCAAATTGTTTAAAATGATAAGCAGATAGGGTTTCCACACCAGATTTGAGACATTTGTTCTCTTCTATTTGTACTAAAATTTCGGCTTGAGCTCACATTGTCGTTTTACCCAGACTGCTTCGCAGATGAGCTAATTTGTCTACCTGTGTTCCATTTTAGGCCTTAGTTTTAATTTGAGGATGATTCCTGCTAATACCAAAGACTGGATAGGACATCCATTAAAAGTCTACACAGCAATTGAAATGGAAAATTCCAAAAGAAACCCTATTAGAGTTTTTCTCCATCAAATCAACATTACAGACTTCTTATGCATTTCTTAATTAGACATTGATATTAACTGGACTGTTGCATGATTTAGATCTAGCTCTTAATCTCAGCTATTCTATGCTGCTGTAGTTTTTATGACATCCAACTAGCGACTGCTTTATGCATTAATCTATCTGGAAAACCACCTTCACATTTTTTTGTCTTTTTTTAGAAGAATAAAGGCCCCAAGAAGGAAATGAAAGCTTTTGGGTTCAGCCATTAGTAATTTTCTGCTTAGTATTTGAAAAATTGCTTATTTTAATTGCTTCATAGAAGAAAAAGATATCAAAGCTAACGTTCTTTCTCTCCAAACTTTGTAATTATTTCTCTCAGACTCTTATTTGAAATGCCTTGAAAGGATTTTCATTGAAATGTAGATTTCTTCTCTTTCAAAAGTACTTTTATTCCCCCGTGCTTCTTTCCCTTTTTTTTCTAGTGACTTCCTCTCTAGATTTAGAGCAAAATACATAGACTCCAGTCTCTGGACACTGTAGCATATGTCACAGAGACATCCCTTAAGTGCCATCTTCTTTAAAACTAACCTTCCCATGGCCTGGAGACTGTGCTGACAACTCACCATAGGTTTTAGATGGACTGGTATCCTCAGGCTTCCTCCATGGGCAATGAAGAAGAGTCATAAGTGTTATAGGGGTTTGCTATATCAGAGTCCTACTTGTTCTGAAAATTGCTGTGTGATTTGCTTATTAATATCACTACCAAAATCGGGGAAAAGTTTCATAAATGTTAATGAGAATGTCAGTGAACAGAAGTTTGGGGCTGGTGATAAAGTCTAGGGAACAGGTAAGTTTTGTATAGTTTCAGGTTCTGTTTCCAGCAGTATAAATCCTGAATAATCCAGGAAGGAATTTTCTCACCAAACCCTGTAGTTAGATCTGCACTGTATTTAAACATCAGTAGCACGAAGCTTCAGGATCGTGTTGGCCTCATCAGTAATCCTTGATACCAATGTAGCAATAGTAGCAAGTTCTTTATTTCATCTATATGTTTTCAGGGAACATTATTTACTCATAGATTATGATCTGGTCAAAATGATCTATACATTCATTACATCTAGAGTGGGCTTTCATAACTCATGGTATCTAAGAATGAGGCAAAACTCGCATTTGTTTATAGCGCAGCAATTGTGCTCAGCAAAAAAAGGCGCAGAGAAAATACTGTCCTAAGCACCTTGTGATCTGCTCTGAGTCCCAGGTGATTTCTCATGCCAGATCAAAAACATCTTTAAGAGCCTCAGAAGAGCATGGAGCTGGCTACCTCAGAGACTCCTCAAAATATAGCTGTTCTCTCTGCAAAAAAGTGGCCCCACAAACCTAGTGCAGTCATGGCTAAGGTTATCTCGTAGGAGGAATCTTCAGAGTGGAACAAAACACTTTGAGAAACAAAGATTGAAACGAAGCTAAAGCATTCTCAATATCAGATTTTACACGCCTTTTTTTGCAATAACACAAAAGGAAGAAAGAGAACAAGAAAGTGAGTTAGAGGAAGATGGAGAGAGAGAGAGGGTCTATTAAGCGAAGCTACCTTTTTACTCTCTGAATTTACAGTCCTGATAGACATCTTTATTCAAAATTACTCATTTTTTTATATTCAGATACTACAGTTTTCAATACTAGGTCCTAGATTTGTCTGGACAGATTACCCTCTTATTCCCACAATGAAACTTAATTATCCTTTTTATATCTTCAGATACTTTCAGTCATTTCCTGAACTGAGGACAGAGAGCAGCTGATGGGTCAGTCAGTAAAGCAAGTTCTGTGCATCCCTGGTGGTCACACATTTTTGAAGGCAGAAGCCCTTTGGCCCCAGGTCTCCTTAGAAAGATTTTGAGCACTAGCACAAGTATTTTCCTCGGATCTACTTTTGTTGAGCTGCTTTTTTGACTATGCAGAGACTCATCGTTTTCTCAGCACCTTTCTGTGTATTACTTAGAAGCATCTAAATGTGAGTAACTCACCTGGAATCTGTGGAAGGGTATTTGAATGATTCATCTCTGAGACAAGAATAACCCCTCATGAAATCCAGGCTGGAAATGACTGCATGGTTTAAAACACGCCTTCCTGTATCACTGCTGTTGCAGCAGGAAGGAATGCATCTGGGTAGTTAAAGTCCAAGTGACTAAAATTGTTTCAAAGCAGCAGCAGTAGCAGAGGATCATAGAGGTTGCTCCTATTGAGTAGTTACTAGGCTTCAGGACACGTCATTGATTTCATCTGTAAAGAAACCTATAATACACATTGTCTGTTATCACTGCCTTCTGTGTCTGACCAAAACTATCAAAGAGTAAAGCACTAGTCAAAGTAGAAATGTTGCACAAGATAACCCAAGACTTCCAAGTAATAAAGAGAGAATTATCATGGATATTCTTCAGTCTTTGAAAGTTATTTTTTAGCTCTTATTATTTTTGTAAAAAATATTATTTTTGTCTCAGTTATTCCAATAAGAAAGTAGATAAGTGTTACAATAAATTAAAATAAAAATAGGCTTAAGAAAATCACCCAATTCATCAGAAAGCAGAGAGATAGCACGACCAATGTGTGTTATAGAATGCTTTGTGAATGAAATGCTAACTCTCAAAAGGCTGACCTGGTAAAATAATTTTAATATATAAATAGAGCAGGTGTTGCTATGGTACACAGGTATGCTTTATGGGATTGAACAAATACTGGTTAAACACAGTTTCACAACTAGGCTAGGTTTAGCAACAAGTGTCGTATGGACTTTATAAGTTGTATAAACCCCAAATTGAACAAAAATCCACTTACCTTGGGACAGTATTCGTATTCCAGTCACGTATCTGCAAGAAAGTTGCTTCTTCCAAATCCAGCTTGTGACCCCAGCCTGAAAGCAGAAAATGGGATGGCGCAGTATCATTGAGACTGCGTAGCCTGTCACACCACAACCAGAAATTAAGACGGCACTGCAGAATAAAACACAAGTTTCTCCGTCACACCCACCCTACATTTTTTCCTGATGAGTTTATCGCTCTTAATAATCTCCACTAGCCTGAGAGAACAGATAATCTGTTTTCTATAAATACAATAAATAGTGCTTCAAAAGACATGGCATTTATTTAATTCATCATTTCAATGATTCAAAATAAATGTAAGAAGAAGAGATGTCTAAAGCAATTAGCAGCAGGATCTCTGGGTAGAATGTCTCAGGCTGAGTCCCCATTTTTGCTGCTGATGGGTTCTGCCATCTTAGACCTGTCACTTCAACCTTCAGCCCAGGTCTGCCTCCATAAAGCAGATAGGTAGAACCTTTTATAGGGGTCGTACAGTAGAGTGAGTGTACAATCTGTACAGTGCAAGGCAATAAACTAGGTCCTGATCTCATCTGTGCCCTCGCTCCATGTGACTGGAAAATGAGCGATAAAAAATAATAATAAGCTCTGAATAATTATGTATTGTCTTTATAGTGAAGCAGGCCTTGAGCACTGTGAGCTCTCCACTGGGAGAAGTCCCATTTAAAAAATCTCCCTGGCATAAAAATGAATCGGATCCTGTCACATGAATGGCCTGCATTTACTATTCTTTTCACTTACCTTCGAGTCGTTCATTTTCTCAGTTGACTTGTGCCTGTTCCCTGGTTGTCAGCAGGAACTGGAGAACAAGGACTTGCTGGAAATGGAGTATTAAATAAATAAACAAACACACACACACACACACACACACAGAGAAAGAACTGCTGACTCAGCAGATGCGCTATTACACCCATGATATAAAACCATCAAACAACAAATGCAACTTCTGAACATCTCATGGTTCACATCACAAACAGCAAGGGAAGAAAGTGAAAGAGGATTTTGACCAGTGCTAATGAATTTGGATTTTGAGATCGTAAGAAATTCAGGATGGGCCCAGGTTGGATTCTTGGTCTGTCTGAGCAGCAGATGTTCATCCTGTAACCATTGCAGCATTAAGCACTGCATCCATCATCTGTAAAAAGGCAGCGCTTGGAATACCCTGCTAGCAAGGACCACTCCGCTATAGCCAAGAGAATCAGTCAGCATCTCAGTTCTAGGATATTGAAAATGTTTAGGAAGTTCAGGAGAATGCTTCTTTCCTCTGACAGTTCTCTCTAAGTGTGATACCAGGGCTGCTTGTTTCACCTGGGAGACAGGGAGGACATGTGCTGCCAAGGCTTTGAAGTTCTTAGAAAAACTCATGTCTGCTGCGTTGGGATTGTCCCAAGTATGGGGCATCTCCCCCAGGGAGATGGAGCAAAACAGTATAGGGCAGAGGCAGAAACATCACAAGTAACCTAATGGATGTTTTGGTGGGAAGAAGGGGAGATTAATTAAAGGAAAAATCTGCTGGCCATTAAGTGTCCTGGAGCAACTATTGCGACACTGAAGCAGTGAGTTTCCATGTGGCTTTAAGACATCTGCCCTAAGGAAGCATTTGCCAGTGAAACTGCATCCTCTTTCTCTTAACTCTCCAATTCCCATGGGCCAGCAGTTGCCTTGCTAGATGAAATGCTTCTTTAGGGAGACCCAGTGGCCCCAGGGATTGGTAATGCAATATAGCGCCTTTCATCTCTCACCCATGAACCCAAGTCAAACAGAGTTTGGTAAATGGCCAATAACCCTTACCATCTCAGGGGCTGTTTGGTGACCTGTGCGAAATGAGGAGGGTCATCTCTGTGTCTGTTTACTAGAAGGCAAGTGTCAACTTCGCCATAAAAAGGGACACGGTTACTACTCATTATCACCCAATTTAACATTCTTTAGCCAAGAGAATGAGCCCGGAAAACTCAGCCATCTTCTTACCCAACGACGGTGGTCCCAGTACATCAGGGCTTGAAGTACATTAATGAGGACAGTTGCATTGTAGCAAACCAGGCTGTGCCTCTCCCGCAGACAAGAAATCCAAGGCTGAACTACTCACAGCGGCATGTGATTGCTGTTCTCCCCAGATCGAAGAATGGTCTCGTTTTCAGGTGCAGCAATCACTGAAGCATGGTTATGAAGTTACAGAAAGCTACAAGCTTCCGCAAATCTGCATTTAGGGTCTTAAGTAGACATAGGCAACCTGAATAGGGAAACAGCATCCAGCACTGACAGCGTTAATGTGCTGAGAAATCCTTCACTGGAAGGTTCTGTTCCCTCACCCATCCTGAATATACTGTTCTGGTTACCAAAATATAGCTGTATTTGGAAGGGTTGAAGGCCAGAAGCTCACTGCAGTACCCATGCTTGCCCTATGCACTGCTCATTTTAAGGTCAGACCTTTAGCATCAGGAACCTGTTAGAAGAAAGAGGAATCACTTTAAAAGTTGTTGCCTCTCTGGGGGTTACCCTGGAAGGTCCGAAGGAGAAAGGGAAGGGCAGGGGCAGATAAACACTTGGCCACATGAAAAATCAACTGCCTCTCATTTTCAATAGATCTGTATAAATCTCTGAAACCCACCCAAAACTCCAGCCAGCTTGTTTTTACTCACAAAGTTTCTAATCACCACTATCATTTTCTAGCCCTTCTGTGCCATAGCAGTGATAACATTGTCACTGTCAACTCTGAGTTACTGTTTAATCCCCACTATCTTGATTAATTGCATTAAGTTGGTATACCTGTGTTAATTAAACAGGAGATGGCAGAGGCAGCTTTTACTTCTTATTCTTTTGTGTAGATCATTTCCCAGGGCTTCACAGGTTGTGGAAAAATAACAATACAGGCACACCACACGTATTTCAGCTCAGCTGGTAAAGCTGTTTTACTCATACAGTGGCCCATGATTTTTTTTCACATATCACAGTATAGGCTTAATTATCATGCTGCTGCTGCATGGCAGCTCCCTTAGCATTATTTTTTTTTGTTTGTATTATTTGCAAGTCGTAGTCATGTTTTCCTGTCATCCCCGAGCAATGTGCGTGCGTGCGTACGGGCAAATGCCAAGCCTGAACGGAAATTTGATGCGTGTCCATGAATTGGAGTTTTCAAACTTTGGCTGAAGATTAGTACATGTAAACATAGCTCTGCCCCCTTCATCTTGGATAATTGGTCACAAATGCTACTTGACACTTCTCAAATCAGACACTTTACATACTTCTGAGCATAGCTGAACTTTTTTGGCAGGAATTAATTTGCTTTGCAACTCAGCCGCTCATTCCTGGCCCGATCCCTACTCCAGTGATTTCAGCGCAATGTTCTGCCAGTGCAAGAAGCACAGAGGCAGGACCAGATCTGTTTTCTAGCGCTGACGAGCCTGGCTTTGTTGACTCCCTCAGAAATACAATTACCGCCGCTAATGTTCTGCCCTTCGCCAGCCTTGATCAACAGTGGGATTTTTACCTTCAGGTCCCTCTCTCTATTCCAATTACTGTACAAGTTACATTGCATCAGGGGACACCTTGTGAAAATGAAGAAAGCAATGTCATATCAACCAGAAAATGCAACTTCTGATGCACCAGGACCCTTCCACAGCAGCATCGGTTTTAGGGGAGATGGTTACAGACACCACCCGCCCCCAACGAGGTTGTCTCAGTTTTCTCCCACCTCTCCTACAAAAGGTGCACGCTTCGGCAGAAAAGGGGAAGCCATCTCTGAAGTACTGATGGAGTTTGAAGTAGCTACAGAATTTCATGCTACTGAACAGCCTCCTGTTTGCTGTGACATTGCTGTGTGTTTACTCACCGTGCTCCGGTACCGCAGGAGCTGAGCAGGCCATATGCTCACTTAGAAGGGCTGCCAGGTCTCGGGGAGCATTACTGCGCCTGTTCCAGGAGGAGTTTGGGGCAAGAACACATTCCATAAAAGTCTCCACTAGAAGTAACGTATTTTTTCTGGTGATTTAGTTCTGTCCAACCTCTGGACTAAATGGCAGTTTATCAGCATATCCATGTACATCTGTGGGTAACTGTCGTGGTTTCGGCCGAATTTACCAAAACCAGACCGACAGATGGCCCTTCCCCCTCCTTCTCCCCCCCCCCACAAAAGAGGAGAGAGGAGGAGAAAGAGATAAAGAGATTCAGAAGTTGAGAATGAACTAAACTACTTTAATGAAGAATTAATATTAAAATAAAAATAAAGAAGAAAATAATGAAATAGATACAATATATACAAAACCGTATCAAGCTCCCAGGATGACAGTCACGTCACCGGCAGGCACTGGGGAAGTCCCAGGCCGGACTCAGCGACGGATGGGAACTGGATTCCAGCTCTGGAGTCAGGAACACACGGATCGGGATCAAAGGCAGATGAACAGACAGAGTCCTCTCTGGACGTCGGCCATCGCAGGAAGGGGACTGACCCTTTGATCCCTCAGCTTTTATACTGAGCATGGGGCAGATGGGATGGGATGGGATACCCCAGTTGGTCAGGTTTGGGTCACCTCTCCTGTCCACTCCTCCCCACCGATGTGAACCCTCTACGTTTTTTCCCTTTCCGACCCTCTAAGGGGGCAAATAACGAAATTGGCTGCCCTTGGTTGTTATGGCAATAAGTATAAGCAAGGGCCTCCCTGCATACCATTCCTTGGCATGGAGCACAAACATGGGTCTTATCATTCTGAGAACGAGCAGTTTTCTCCACAATATGCTGTTAATTTCAGAGAGTTAGAGGAGGCCTAGCTAGGATGTAAAGTTACAGAACAGAAAATTGGTTCAGTTTTACTTCAAGCCGGGACAGTAACCAATGGAAAATATCAGTCACCCTTTTTTCACAGGGATGCTGATAAGCTGCGGCATATTAAAAATATTTGTCAGTTTGTTCTTTTCAGCTATCAAGTGGGATCCGTGCCAGCATGTCCTCCTCGTGCTGGCTGCTCTATCCAGAAAATAGAGAGAAAATGGTGAAACAATGTCAGTTCTAGAAGAGGGCAAAGGTTCACGTGGATTATTTTAGCATTACTGTCTTGCTCGTGGCTAACACTAAATCTGTAAATTAGATTGAGCTCCTACCTGCAGAAGCAAAGGATGAAACTTAGCACTGTGCTTCGGGCATAGGCCATGAGAGGAGCAAATGCCTGGTCATGTACTCACTTTGGCTTGGTTCTCAGGGCTCCATACAGTTCACAGGATTGATGAGGAGGAGCCAGGACAGGAATGGTTCATGCTGTGTTTCTCCAGCCTCTGGAACCTTGTGCTGTGACTGAGAGCTGAGCCACTGTACAGCGACAGTCAGGGAACTGGCTGCATCAACCATGTCTCTGTGTGCTTGGTCCCCACACTTTGCAGTCCTGGTCCTGTGAGGGTTCATCCCTAGAAAAGAAGGCTAGCTGATGTTACAAGAGATATGGCAGATCCACAGTAGAGAAGCGAATGTCCTTACTGCCCCTGAATTTGCCATGGAATAATGCGAGAGAAGACATTGTGTGCTAGTATATCTTGGGTTTTCATAGATTCTTACCTTAAATTAAACAGATGGAGATGTGTGTTGCTTCCTCCTGTTTAACTGATATTGGAACCATTATGGGAGTGGTAGGTATGATATTTATAGGTGAACAAAGAGTCAATTGGCAAAGAGATGCAACATAGCTCTAAAGACTGAGCTGGAGAGGCTTAGTTTCCATTGCTATTATATATCACTATATAAATTTAGCTTTCAGGTCCTAGACATTTTTAAATAACATGTCTAGTGTTAGAATAGAAGAGTATCAGAAAAAGTGAATTACAGGTTACAAGCTTCTAGTATTTGCAGTAAAAGAACTATTATCGTAATTACATCTATAGAGTACTCATTTATGTTGTTATTAGAGGAAAAGGATGGTAGAATTAGGATATATGGAAAGAAAATCCTGCAGAAGGGGAGCCAAATAATTTAGCTGGGACAAAGAACTATGATGGCTGCTCAACACGTTTGTTTTCAGCACGTGAGCTCACGATGTGTGTGGACCTGCAAGGAGAAACCACTATAGTTTAAGGATATCTGATACAAAAGAGGAACAAACCACAGCCCACAGAAAGGCCTGACCTCACACACAAACCCCCAGATTGGGAACTGGGGTCCTTTTTGCACCATTGAACATCTTCCTAGTCTTTGCTAGGTGAGAACGGCAATTGGCCAAATGATTCCATGACCTCGACACTTTGCAAACAAAAAAATCCTTTCCCACTAACAACAACAAAAAAAATCAAACCTAGACTCTTGAATATTTGAAATGAGACTAAAATAAGAACAAAATATTTTTTTCAGGGGAAAGATGAACCTCCATTTTGAATCACTATTTTGTGGTTGGGGCTAACAGGCCATTATGAGTACATAGCTACATGCAGTTGTAAATCCACTGTGTTGCCTCCTGCATGCCATTACTGAAAGTAAGTGAACTGTTGCTTCAGTGGCTAAAGATTTACTTGCTTAATGCCTGGTGTCATCAACAAATTCAGGCTGGCAATGACATCCTACGTGTCTAAGCTAATATACAGCATTGCACTCTCCTTGGTTTTCTTCCCATTCAAACTTATGGCTCAGTGTTAATGTCTGCCACTAACCAGCATTACAGCTGAGGTGAATGAAGTGATGAATGAACACACAGTTTGCATGTAGATAATTAGAAGTCTGGCTGAGTAGATCACTTTATTTAATGTATCATCATTATGTTTGTATTTAAAAAGCATCTAAACTATATTATTTCTTCTATAACTCCATCTCTTCAGTGCTCTGACACCAGGGATGAATTGTGTTATGCGTTTTGGTAGAGATCTGTTTTCTAAAAAATGGTGGAACCACTTGGAGTTTAAATCATTGCTGTAATAAGTTAGTAAGCTGTCCCTACTTGAGCAAACTCTTGTGTCAGGAGTAAAATTCCTTGTTTGGCTGTGCTGCAAGAAACAGGATGATATTTAATTATGACAATTCAAACTCATCCGGTTTCTTCAAGTGCAGACTATATTCATTTACAGTACTAATATAGAAACGATGGAATTAAAAATCTGGTTTATTTAGAAACTTACTTATTCCTAAAAATGTCTCTTCAGCTCATTTTTAAATTTGATTTCTTATCCCGGGTGAATTACACTGCATTTCTGAATTTCAAGAACTGTTTCTGCATGACAACAGCGGATCGATGTACCTGCATAGTTCGGTCATTTTGATTGTAAGATTTTTGTTTGTTGCTGTCTTGAACAATGGTGTTTCCAAAGGAGAGATTAAGAGCACCAGAGACAGAATTACAGACCATGATTACTGTATGAGACTTAATATTAGTAGAAGACCACAGTCTGTAAGATCAGTGGCAAATGAAACCAGCTTTCAGGCAGAATCAATGTCTCGTTCTGAAAAAACAGTAAAGAAAATCTGCACCAGTGTTTCAGCATGACAAATGAACTTAGGCAAGTTGAAGATAATCATGATTATTTAATACTCCACAGTTATACAACTCGATACTCTGTGGACTAAAGATCGGAAGGCTGCTGAGTCCAAAGTTTTGAATCTTTGGGTCAATATGCTTCTCATGCCTCCCAGCATTTAGTTTAATTTAGGAGGAAACAGTTCTGAGCTAAGATAAGATCTCAAACAAAATTGACATGGACTCACAACATGGCCTAACATAACAATTTAATCTATCCTGTTCTTCCCCTGAAAGAAGGCTTAGTAACTGTGGTATGATTTCACCTGCTGCTTCTAACATCTGCTCATTCTTTTTTCCTGAGCAAATTTGGATTATCAGATGGCGAGCAGCTTTGTTCGTGGTAGACAAACTTGAATTCATTTAGGATTAATAACAGTGAGTTCAATCCTGGATTCAATGGCAGTCTTAATGAATGGAGTCTTTGGAAGACAAATATTTGTTTGTGGTAAAGAGAAATAATTAATTCTTAACTTTCCTGGGCATCAGGTGATTACAGCACATATCACAAAATGTTTTCCCTATGTATCCAGCCTTGGGTGTACAAACTGCAGGAACATTCCCCAAGCCCTGGCGTTGCAGATACAGCCCATTTTTGACCTTGTTATTTCAAAATCTGAAGTTTCACAATGAATTATTTGGTGTGAGGAAAAACGTGACTCTTACTCACAGTATTATCTCAGGCCCTCTTGGTGATCTGATGCTGGGGGGTAAGGAGAGAGAAAGGTCCACGTTGCTGCAATCCATCAGCAGTCGTAGGTCGACACAGGACTACTCAGATGGAGGAATCCAGGCTGGATATGGATTTTGGCCCAATCCTCAGCAGTGTCTTAGACATGGGCGTCTTCCAAATTCCTGTGGGAAATCCCGATTTCTTTACTACTTTGCCTCTCTCTTGGGAAGCAACCAGAGCACACTCCACCACCGTGCCCAGCCAGGGAGGAGCTGGCTGAGCCAACAGGCTGGGCTGTGCTGCCCAAAACTGAGTACCCACTGACAGTAAAAATTAGCAGACTTCAGTAAATTTACCCTGCAGGCAATTTTACCCTGGAAAAACATCACCCACGTTGCTAGAGTTTAGGACAACAAATTAGAGCTTTTCATATGCACTAGAAGCTTTTTCTTTCTTTTCTCTATTTTTCTCTTCCCCCATTCCCCCCCCCTCCCCTCCCGAGTAACATCCAGTTGCTTAATTCCATTTGAAATCACCCAGGGTAGGCACCTAAATAATCTTGTCCTTCACGTCTGTCAACATCTTGAGGCACCTAACCACCTTTAGAGATGTGGTGTGAAAGCTTGTGAACGATGCAATCGAGGAGGGAAACAAAAGACAAGTATCCCTATTTGCTGCCCAAGAATCCACAAAGAATGCTGCTTCAGCTCTGCTCTGATTTCTAATTAGATTATGAGTGATGTAGGACTCTGAAGCCAAGCTGGAGTTTGTGCTAGCACTTTGCATGTATGAATGACAAAGGGACACCACTTTCATATTGATTTAAGCAAGCCCCTGGAAGAATGTTTAAACATCAAGTGTTTGATGCCCCAGTTTGCCAGAGCACCTGGAAATATCAAATTAATTCCAGGTGTTCTGCCATTAAGACAGGCTTGCTGCTTTTACAGCCACACACACAAAATGTGGCTCCCAGTTCCACAAATAAAAACTGAGTGGTTTCTGCTCCTAATGTCTCGATAATTCTGACATATTGCAAGTTCTGGAAAGAATTTTAATCTACATAGTTTTTTAAATGGGGAGGGGAGTGAGGGGGGAGGGATTTTAAATATGCTGCATACAATTTGTGATGGTCATCTCTAAAATGCAGCTCCATTATCCTTTTCCATTTGGAATGAATGAGGCTAATTAATTTCAGGCCATACTTGATGAGGTCAGCACCATACGAAGGGTGCGTGCTAGACATTGCTAATCTCTTTCAGCTGAGAGTGATGAATTAAAGATGAAGCATTCCTTTGCAGGCCTAATTTAGAATGTATATCAAAAACCTACAGCAAATAATACTATACCCTACAACAAAGGAAAACTTGTTCTCTCAGGCTCCCATGTAGGGTTGATTTTAAAGGCATTTTCATTTCACTTTGGAATTCCAGCTGTGGATGGGTGAAACAGTTCAGAAAATTCAAGCTTTCTCTCTTTCTATTGCTTTTATGGACAAAAGTAGGCAAGGGGGGGGGGGCTAAGGGAGAGAGAAACTAGTCAGTGTTTGATCCTGTATATACTGTGATTCTGACTGTACGCTCGACATTTAGGAAAGCTGCCAGGGTCTTGTGCTCCCCGAGTACCTGTGACGTGACACCCCCCCACGGTGCCCTCAGAAATTTTACTGTTGGGGTTTTTTTAAGTCTAAGGGGAAAGCTATCAAGTGCCCCATTTTGCTCAGCATCACCTCAAGGATGTTGCAGGCTTTTCCCCTGGGAAGCAGGATGGGTCCAGCGATTCTGCTGGGTCAGCTGATGAGGACACAAGAGCTTCCAAGCCAACACGGAGCTGTATTTCTCTGACTGCTTTTGCAGGGAAAAACACCTCCCTGTGCAAAAAAGGTTCCGTTACATCTAGGAGCACAGGTAGCAAAATCTAACAGAAAAAGTCACTGCAAAAGCAACTACACTGGCTCTGGAAGCAGTACAAATTGCTACAGAGCTCTCAAATTTGCTGGACTTGGGGCTCAGCCAAGTTTTGCCACCTTTCCCTTAGGCAAAGCCCCCCCAGAAAGTCCATGGGGGTTTCCCCTGAGCGAGGAACTGCAGGATTTAGCCCTGTGGGCAGCAAGAAATTAACCTTAATTGTCACTTCAGTAAAACAGGGACTATGAAATCCTAATCCAGCCTCAGAAGGAGACTGAAAACAATAGACCACCAGCTTCCCCACCACTTTGCTCTCTAATACCTGGCAGTTTCTTGAAATTCTTGACAGGTTGCTGCAGCGAGTCGAAGTTCCCAACTGGTGGCCATAAGCGGCTGCCGTCTTTGTATCCCAGTAGTCCTCATTAGAACAAAGCTGCTTCGAATTAAATCCAATCTACATGCCGAATCAATCTTTCAACCCTTTGATTGCTTCTGAAAATATTTATATTTCTTAATAATGCACATTTTGTCCCACAGCCTGTGATTAAACCCAGACAAGGTCCGGAGAAGCCTGAAGTATATGTGGAAGGGGTTATTTTGGACAGGAAAAGAAAGATAAAGAACACAGGTTTTTCCTATTGTGAAACCATTAGAGTGTATAAATCTAGCAATTGCAGTTGTATAAGCATCAGAGTGGGGTTGTAATAAATACAGATTGGAGTATTATAGTAACCAAATGGAGTTTATGGATTATGTTCACTAGTTCATATTTCTCAGCTACTACAATCTAACTAGCATCATGATGCACTCAGCTCTATTAATATTCCCTGGTAATATTCTCTTTACGTGTTTGTGGGGGGGGAAAAAGTTAGGAATCAACTGCTTCTCTGTGTAAAACAAACATGTTTAAAGAATCATGCCCTCCGAAGAAAAAAAATAAACAAGGGGATGCTGTAAAGTGACTGTGTTAGAAGGGCACGGGCTGGGGCTGGCTGAAATCGGCTCCGTTCTGCTTAAAGTTAATAACTTCCATCTGAGTGAGAATCTGGCCCTAATGCAGGGCATTTGCTGTGTGAAAATTAGGAAGTAAAAATGAAGACAATAACTGCTACTATCCCTTAGCCGAGTAAATTTTTAAAGTGGTAAATAATAAGCTTTGGCTGGAGATAAGAAACACACAAAGGCTTTGAAGCTGTGCTCTGTGGTAAATAGCATATTATTCCCTCCTCAAAAAGTAGCCTACATCACAGGTAAGATATGTGGAGATAAAGGGAAGGATACGTTCCTTGGCTGAGAAGTAGCCCAGAGAGGGCCCGATCCTCCAGAATGGGAATTTGCCGTCGATTAAGGTGGTAGCTGTGGCTGGGGACACAGATCAGATAAAGGCACTGTACCTGTCTCCCTCCCTAAACATAAATGACTGCCCTTGTCTATAATAAAAGGGAAAAATTGACTTTGGAAAGCATGCCACGATAAATCTCCTTGGATAAAGTAGTAAAATGCCTGGGTGAGAGGAAAAGAAATCCTGGAAACTAAAAATACGTAATGCGTGTTTAAAATCACTGTCATCGTCAGCATCACATGGTAAATACAGCTAATATACATTATCAGTGGGCTGGTAAATGCTTGTGATAGTTTTGCTTGTGACAGTTTCCCCTTGTATAAAGAACAGAAGGAAATATTTTCATGTAAAAATGTTATTCATTGATTCTTTCATCACGTATTTCGTTATATTAAGATGTAATTTCCTAAATATGTTGGGGGGGGGGGGGGGTATTATTATTATGCATATATCCTGAGTCTTGACAGCTATTTTGCATTAATATATGATTTGGATGTTCAATCTTTAAGGTAGAGAGAAGGGGTTTTTATCATCACTAAAAATAAGAGGAGAGGCATGATGAAAGAAACCTCTCAAAAATAGGGACGGATCCAGAATCTAATGACATGGCATGAAAATCCGTTTTGGATCAGGCCCCCAGCAGAACGTTGTGTTGTATGACCAGTATTTTCTGAATATCTTCTATTGTTTGACAACCCTGATTTCACAGTAAACTTGGGAGTTCGTTTCCGAACAGAAGCTTTTTGTATAGAAACTTTAAATCATATCCCTTCATGAACACACACATACCATAGAGGATATTGTCTTATTAAAGAGTTTAAGCCTAAAGGTGTATGCCTATTTTTAAAAGAAATTTTCTGATTGTAGATAACTGCTCAATTTGATTTAGTGTCCAATGATAGTGATGGGGTTGATAACTGAGCATTCATCGGTAATTCATCTTGTGCTAGTAGAAATTTACAGCAAAGCAGTGCTTTCCCAACACTGACAAGTCCTATTAATCTTCTTCAGACACATTTCAATAGGTGTCTCCATCTGTGCCCAACATCTAAACACTCTGGCATCACTAGGGACTTGGAGACACCTTCATTTCAGGTTACACTAGTGAAAATGTGATACTAGATTGTACTCTATTTTTAACCTAATTCTCTCTTTTCATTCAATTAGCCTTTCTTGCCTGCATTTTTCTACTCATGTGTAACATCCTTTTCCCAGGAAGAGCTTAAAAATGAGATTTAGTTACTTAAAGAGACAGAATCTGCCAGGGCAAGAACAACCGAGAGCTTAATACATAAAAGCAGCAGAATAAAGCTCACGCGTACGGCGTGGAGACCGAATCGCCAGCCGCAAAACGTGTCCTGTGTAGAATGCCCACGATATGCCCCTCCTGATGCACCTCTTGCAGGCATTGTTCGGTTGGGACAAGTCTGAAACTAAACACCCCACTTCCAGCTTTCCAAATTTTAAAACAACTGCGGAGTATTTGGGGGTTGAAATCCAGCCTGTACCAAAACATCTCTGTTTGTTCAGGCTGTACAAGGGATCACCACCATACATCCCCACTTTGCTTTACATATACGGCTAATGCATGAACAAACACAGCACCGTCAAATTACAGCAATAACATTTATGGGTGGATTATGTTCCAACTTCCTCGCTTATTATTAAAAGCAAGTAAATTGCAAAGCACATGGAAGAGGTAGGGTGCAAATGCGGGCGAATTTCCACTCGGAACCAAATGTTGTTTTTTCACTTTCAAAGCTGCGATGGGTTTGCTAGCAGACGCAGCACAGCTTTAAAGCTTACTCATTCAAAAATGTGTGTTTGGGTTCTTTTTTTTTTCTCCTTACTCCCGTTTATATTTGCCTTTCAAAGAGGAGCAGATGCGCACCGTTTGGGTTTGGGTGGCTCCGACTTGCTCTGAACTTTCTTCTGAAAAGAGCAAACCACGAGCCGTGCGTCTGCTCCACAACGCGGAGGCCGTTTCAAACTTTGTTTCTGCCTTTATGAAGTTCTCTTGCGAATCGTATTATAGATCTAAATGACCTTATTGTAGGTGGCAAGTTTAAATGTGCCATATTAATAACTTGTTATCCAAGACAAATTAAGTCCTTATGTGTCAAAAGCACTCTGCTCTGGATTACCTACAAGACAAGTATTTATTGAATAAACGTTGGATCCAATTTCATTTTAATGTGACTGACTGTAAGCTTCAGTCCCTTAGAATGAGATAAAAACACTCAAACCTATAACTGTGTTGCAACATTACACCTAACTTGTCTATTTCTATTATTGTCTTTTTAATGTGGGATATCAAAAATGTTTGGGTTTTTTAAGGAATTATTATTGTTGTTGTTGTTAGTGGTGGTGGTATTATTATTATTATTATTATTATTATTATTATTAAGAGCAAGGAGAGAGAGAGGAAAAAAAGACTGGCATTCAGCCTAAAGAGAAATCATTGAAACAAATTAATCCTATGCCGTTTAAATTGACATGGTAATCCATCATCAGCAAAGGGAAACTCTGAAAGCAATCTAGAATCTGCAGTGTTCTTTCACTGGCCCTCAGGCACAAAGACAGATAGTAAAAGAGGAAGAGAGAAAAAAAAAAAAAAAAATCATAAAAGTTAGCAGTGCCTTAGCAAAGGGAAGGGCTGGAGAGAGCAGCTTTCACTTTTTCCTGCTTTCAACCATCCAGTTCAGAAAGTGATGCTGATTAACCTTCAGCCATTGCCTACTAACGTTTACTTCTGTATGTCAAATCATCTTCGGCTGCTGAGATATGAGTAATTTCAAATAGTGCAGAGCCCCCATCCTATATAAACTCTACCATTGAAAACTCTGCCAAACATCAACTTGGGCATTTCTGCTTACAGAGGGCCTTTTATTAGCCTAAACTTGATCGTTCCAAATGGACAATAAATTCTATCTTCGCAGCCCCGGAGAAAAGAGCAGTGCTATCCTTGAGAGTTTAATAGCCAGGATTTTCATAGAGCTAGCATGAAAAAAAAAAAAAAAATTAGGGGGCGGGGGGGTATTTGGATTTGTGTTTGGGATATTTTTTTTTGTCCATTCCCTGCTTTCTCAGCAGGGCTGTCCACTATAATGTGTGTTTCCCAAGGGTTTTTTTCGATCTAGTTTTAAATATCTAAAGTGATGAGACTTCGTGCACCTTTAAAATTTTATTATACTTATGGTCAGAAGAAAACATAAACCTCTCGGGCCTTGAAAGCCCATTGCAATACAGCCATTATCCCTGTAATGTCAACAGAGCTACAAAACTCTCTAGAAATAAACCTTTTAAGAACAGCTTTCTCTGCCTCATGTTTTCTTTTAAGGTCAGTGGTGCATCACTTTTTGGAAAACGTTTCCCCTCTCTGGCCAGGTTTAGCAATCTGAAATAGAATGTATATTACTAAATGAATAGGTTTAATTTTAGACACTGAAAAAACAAATAGAAGAAGAGAGCCAGGGGCAGGAATAATGCCTTTCAGTTAGAAACAGACATAGTAGAAAGAAAAAGTCAGAACTTTAGTGCCAGGGGCAAAAGGGTGAAAGGCTGGCTAATATGAACCATATCCAACATCTGCCCTATTTTAATTTAGCAGGGATAAAGTTTCTTCTTTTTTATTATTAAGAAAACTTTATGTGGCAGAGAAACCCATGAGCTGTGTTATCAAAACTGTTTTATTGTCACACTGAAACTTAGAACTATTAAGAGTTGGTGGGGCAAAGAGATAAAAACTCCCCTTCTCTCTCCTTTTATATTCTGTGACAAGCCTGGGCTCGGGTCCTGCTGTCTGGGATGTCCTTTTCATGTCTTTATGAAGTACTGCACTTGGGGCTGTAATATAAAGGAGAGGTTAATTGTTCAGGATGGGTCCAAATGATTGATTCTCTAGGTTAAAGAAAAAATAATAATAAATAAATAAATAAATAAATCCGAAGATTTAAAACAAAATACTGCTGCGAAGACGTTCACAGTAGTTGCCCTCAGAGATGAGTGATGGTGATGGTGTACAACAAGTGTAAAGACGGGCTGGACTGGGGAGCTGCCTGAGAAACAGCCCAAATTGCCAGGCTGGAACATAATCTCACTCTGCCTAAATGTTTTCCAACTCAATAGTGCAAATTCTGCTTAAAATGTAACAAAGTATACTAAAACACATGTGAGTAGCTGTAGGAGTAAAAGAGCAAATTGGTTTCTGACAAAAGAAGGATGAATACCTTTGGATAATCTAAAGTTAGAATTTGATTGAAAGCATAACATTCCTTTAAGCATCAATATGCTTAGGATCCAAAATATGGTTATTTTATTACCAGTTAATACTAAGATCAAAGCAAAACACTGTAGCTGGAAGGGATGTTCTCTCTGGAAATAAAGTTCCATGTAATTATTTCCTATTAAAAACTAAAACTGGTCTTAGATTCAAAAATCTGTGCTTCCTTACATGTCATATAATGCAAGCTTGTCAAGAGAGAGCAGACATGCTGGTTTTCACTGTTCGCTGGTATCCCTTTGCTTTAAAGTTTTCAGTTTAGCTTTAACCCTTTGAATGTGAAAAATTCTCATCCGCTTTACCTCAGTCAAACACAGGGGATTATTTTGGATAATATTGGTTAATTTCTTAGAAACAGAAATGGGATTTTTATATAAACTAGCACCATTTTAAATAAAGGCTTCAAACTTAAGAAGGCATATAAATATAAAGAAAGTGACATGGTGATTGAGAGGCAATTGAAACTTAAACCTTAAATTGCAAAGAAGTATTACTCTATTGGGTAAAACAGCCTATCTTAATTCCATTCGGGACACAGAGTTTAAAATATGCACTCAAAATATTTCCAAGAAAGCTGCAACCTTTCAGAGGAAAGAGATAAGAATGTATTTTAATTATGAGGTTATAAATATGCGATGTGTTTTTTTTTTACCATCCCCTAATGTGGTACATAACATTGTTCAGATGCAGTGATATATCTATCTGTCTGACTCTATTCCTGTCCGGGGTTTTGTTCCTATTTTGCTTTTTTTTTTCCCTCCGATAGTTTAATGCCTATTTATGTCATCTCTGAGGAAGGCCCTGGAAAGAAAGGGATCTATCTTTCTGCATTTATAAACTGCCGCAGAATAAATAAGGAATGGTTCCTTTTTACAACTGATGGGCTAGTATTATAAGTAGCAATATGAAATATTTAGCCACGTCACTTCAAGCTTCTGATTCTGCTAATTATTTTTGATCTGTCACTCAAAAATAATAAAAAAAAACCAACTTTAAAGAGTTCATTAGGACTGCGGAAAGGAAGAGGAGTCAGATATAAGGCAGCAATTATAAGTTGGTTTTAACTTTTTTTTTTCCTTGCTGATTCCTCAGCTATATTGTTTAGTAGAAGGACGGCTACAATATAATTCTATATTAAGAGCTTGTTAAATAGGGAAGGAGCTGAGACGTTCAGCTGGGATATTGTTTGCTAGCTCAATTAGCATCCAAAGAATTTGAAAGTACAATAAATGTATCTGAAGATCATATCTAAACATACTTACCAAAAAGTACCCACCTCTCTCAGCAGTTCACATATTTCTGCCTTCTGACTAGGAGGAAAAAAAAAAAAAAAGGAAAAAAAAAGCAGTTCAGATGTATAGGTTAAGATTGGCGTATGGCAAGGTTTGTGTGAAATACAAAGAAACCTGTATTTCACTCAACAATTTCATTGCTTAAACATATAGTTTAGAAGCATCTTTTCCTTAAACATGTGGTTCAATAGCATTTTCTTCAAAGGAACAATTCAATGTGTTAAAAGATTTAAGAACAAAGAATGTGCTGCAAAATGCAAATTCTTACAGTGTTATACTGTGTATGCAATTATGTATGTAGGCAGATAGATATAATTTGAGAGTTATTAACTTTCAACATCAATGATGTACTCTGAATCAATACAATGTAACTACCTATTAAAATATAAACCAGGTGTGTTACCAGGCAAATACAGTCTGAGAAGCTTTTCTGGATTTTTTTTTTTCTTTCAAGATTACAGCTCTGCTATGGACAAGAAGCTGAAGAGATTGCTGCTGGTCCTAAAGATGGAGATTGCTTTGCTTTTTGCCATATCTGACGTTTCTAGAACGTTTCATTTCCTCCAGGTTTGGAAAAAAAAAAAATATTAAAAAAAAAAAATAAACTAACCTCTGAAATGGTGTAAAGGGAATGAATTGTCTCACAAATATCCCTACATTTAGGCACGTCCCGGTGCATGGGAAAGAGAAAAGTTCCTTTTCCGTTTCCATTTTTCCTTTGGCTCAAGGGAGGGGAATGAAGGGAGCAGAAATCATTTTAAGTCTCCCCCCGTCGGATCGACCCCTCTTGCAAATCCCTTTCTTCTGCCCTCCCTCCCCCAAACACAGAGCCTGGCGCAGTTAACCTTGGAGCAGCGCTGGGGAGGGAAGGGTTAATGAAACCAAGCTCTTTACGACCTCCAGGGTCAGACTCTTCCTATCTGCAATCTAAGGAATTAGGTAAGGAGGTTATAAGATTATAGTGAAAGGAGTTATAGGCCCTCGTAGCCTCACACCTGAACATATTGGGCTAATCCACTGGGATTCTTAAAAATCGCTTCAGCTATGGAAAACTGTTAATTAGGCTGAGTCTATCCCGAGGTTTCCTGTTGCATTAGTGATCCAGCCGAGCTGCCTGCGCTCTATAGGCTCACATGAAATGCGCTTGATATGTCTATATTTCTTCTCCCCCATCCCCCCCCCCACCACCACCACCCGCCTTTTCCCGCAACTAAAACCAGCATCAGACACCGATTTCGGGAGAAAGCAAAGTTTGGGTGAAATTCAGCCCGAGAGACGACCAAAAGTCATTTTACCCCCCCTCGCCCCCTTGCCCTGGGTGCCCGGCAGGCTATTTGCAGCTGTTTCTAACTTCAGTGTTTGTTTACAGTAGCAAAATTAGCACTTGGAGGAGAAGTGAAAAGCTGTTTTCACATCAGTTTTACTTCTCTGTTCCTAGCTTTAGATGTCTTTCCTCCCTCCCAGCAATCAGCATCATTCCAAGTGCGGCTCAAACTTTCTCTCGCTTCTTTTGACTTAGTTCTCTGCAGTCGTATCCTATTTTCTGCTGGAGAAAAAAAAAAATACACAGAGAGAAGGTAGCGTTTGAACGCGGCCCAAACAGCTGTGATTCGAGGCGAAAATAATAATAAATAAAAAAAAAAAAAACCTCCCGAGCATCCCTAAAGAACATATTTTAACGTCGCTGGGCAGAGTTCTGCCCTGCTCCCAGCTTTCTGCCCTTTGGCACTTAGACATTTGCTCGTCTCCTGCAAAGCTTCCTTTAATCCGCCGAGACACCCCAGGGCTGTACCTGAGCCACGGCCGAGCTGCTCCCTACGACCGGCAAAATCCTGCAGCAGCAGCTCCCCAACTTCAATCCTTAAAGCACGGCTTGGTTTTAGCCATTTTGTCATTTGCAGAAATGCTGAATTTTATTTTTATGTCATTTGTGGTCACCCTCGAATGGCGGTAATCTGTAGATTACATATTACGAGCCTTGTCATTACGTGGATAAAATGAGGTGGTTAAACGCTAAAATCCATTTTACTCACCACATTTGCTTGGGGGTGGGGGGGGGGGGGGGAGGAGGAGAGGGGAGAACAAACTTCTAGGAGCAGGATTTAAACCCCTCGCATCTGAGCTGGCTGTGCCCTCGCTTTTGCTGCTAGAGACCTCCCTGCCTGGTGGACACACGGGGCTAGAGACCCCTCAACTTCACCTCGAAGTCAGGCGCCCGTTTCCTCCAGCCCTCGCCTTCCCCTCGCTCCTGGGTCTTTTGTCCCCATTTTCGTGGTGTCTCGGCATTGCTCTACAGAGGCGACTTTTCCCTGCCTCTCCTGGATTTGCTCTGTAGCATTTCTAGGCTCCTACTCGCCTGCTCTCCCCCCGTTTGCCTCTTTCATCTGTGTCCCTGATCCCTCTCCAGCTGATGTGATTCTTTAGAAATGTGGGTCTTATCCCGTCCCTACCTTTGCCGGGTCTGATTAGATATTATTTTTTCATTGGCTCTGCTACAATGGGTTCCTCCCTTTAATCTCTCGATATATTTTCCCCCTCCCGGTATAACCAAATCCATGAAATTCACAGCCTCTCTCTTTGACACGACTGGCTCGTCTAATCACTCCATATCGATTTCCCTAACTCTTTTCATCCAGCTGAAGACACATCTTAAAACACTCCAAGCCAGAGTGTGCTCTTTGCTTTATACACACTAATAAAATGATTTACCCTTCTCTCTCTGCTCTCCTCACAGGAGAAAATCGTTCAAGTCCCGGCTATTTGTGTGTGATCAGTAAATATTTAGTGTGGCGACATCTTCAGCTCCTCTCCTGATCAATACACAACCCAACAGGAGGTGGACTATTGTCCGGGTAGTGACTTGCTGAGATCTCCTTTAGATGAATCCTTTGCCCCCCATACAGTCTGTTATGATTTATCCTCGAAGGTAACCAGTAAAGAGAAATCGAGGCTTTAAAAACGTCTGTTTCTAACCTGTTTACCGTGACATTAAAGCACCTAAGCAAGGAATGGCTTATTCTTCCCCGTCTCCTATCTCCCTTTGATGGGCTGACAATTCCAAAGCGCTGCTGGAAAATGAATATCAAACCGGGCAGCCGTCGCACGGTTGCTCCGCATCCCTCTACCCCTCTGTCCCCTCTCCCCCGGCCCCTCCAGCAAAACCCCGTCGTGTCTCTGCGGAGCAATGTCACGATAAAGGGGCGATTGCCCGGTCCCACTTTGCAACATCTCCGGGCTCTGGACCCGCTCCCACAGCTCTGCCTCGGCGGGTGGGTGACAAAGTGCCCAGGGATTGAGGGTACCCCAGCAACTTCCAGCCCACCTCCCTCCTCCTCCTCATCGCATCCCGCAGCTCTGCCTGGTTGAGGCAGGGCTGGGGGCTGGGGGCTTTTTTGTTTGTTTGTCTCTTTAGGGTGTTGGGGGTTTTTTTGAACGACGCGGAAAATCTGCAGTGAAGAAATAATAATAATAATAATAATAATAATAATAATAATAATAATAATAATAATAATAGGGAAGAGCTTAAAGCCTGGTTCCTGTAGTTAACCATACACGAGAGCTTTCCCAGGGTGATAAAATGGACAGAAAGAGAAGTTCGCGTGTGTGTGTGTGCGTGTGTATGTTTTATCCTGATCTGTTATTCCACTCCTGGGAAAGCCTATGCCTCGAATAGGAAATATTTCCACTTGTAATTACCCCAGGACCGTGTGCTGTGTGCCCGCTGGTCTCTGGTTTAGATGTCTGTGCAGCACACCCAGGCGAGACAGCTACGCCTGGTGTGCGTGTGCCTGCCTTTGATGCAGGGCTGGGTGCCTATACACAATGGACACACGGTTGTATCTGTAACGTGTGTGTGTGCGTGTGTGTGTGTGCGCTCGCTCACACCGTGTGCTGCAGCCTGCGGAAGTGCCCAGCTATTTGCTTTATTTCCGTGTGTGTGCGTTTGCACATAAGCTATAGGTCGAAGGCGTTTATCTCTGTAGATGTGCATGGCGCGCATACGTGCTGCATAAATACGTGGCTGTGCATTATATGTGTGTTATGGATGTGCGACTGTTACTCGGATCTAAAACCAGCTACATCCACCTGTTAACTTTGTTTAGAAACCACTTTCACTAATGGCTTTTCGCTAACTTATTCAGTCCGTTACTCGAGTATGGGAGGCAATGGAGGGGAAAAATCCATACGAACCCCTGCTTACAGCCTCTCTTCGAGAGGACACTTTACACACCTTGCCTAGACAGGGCTCCTATAGAGCGCTTATCTCTCGAATATATCTTTATACTAATGCATACTTAATTGGTCTGTCTTGACTGTCCATATAAAACAATTTAATTAGGGTGCTTTCTGCTTTGGGAAGAAAGAAAAAAAAAAATCTGCCCAGCATTTATTGTATTTAGCACCAATACAGGCAGAAAATGTTGCACAAGTTTTTGGTTGAAAGAGCACCTATGTGTCCATTGAAGGGCGTTGATCCGAAAAGACAGAGAGGACAAGTAAAATCGATTTGAAGCGACCCTCTCTGTCCCTTTCACACCATTCAGACACTCCATTCCTTCTAAGACAAAGACCCAGCGCCTTGGGAATGCTGGCAAGGGGGGAAAAAAGGAGAAAAAAAAAAAAAAGGAAAAAAAAAAAAAGGGCTTCAATCCCCCCAAGCAAAAGGGAGAGCTCTGAAATTCCTTCATATTGCTGTTATTTACCCCCCAAGATATGTTCAACTCCAGGATTTTCTTCAATTCGGCGTCTAACATTGCTGCTGCGAGGAATGTCCCTGGAAGGGGAGGAGGTAATTATGGCTATTAGTGCTGCGAGCCCAGCCTCAACCTTGGTCACTCGCAGGCTTTTAGGGTTAAAATAGCCCTCACCTCTGACCCCTGCGGAGCAAAGTTGTAGCTATCGCCACAAGTTGGGCCAAAGTTTTCAAATCCAGGGCTGGGCAACACCGGAGGGGGGAAACTTCTCCCTGGAATTATTTTTGGTTGGGATTTAAATCATCTTTAGTCTATTTAATTGCCTTTCCCTCCTCCTTTTGCCAAACAATCCCGTTCAGAGAGGTTGGGGGGGGATCTCGAAATCCTCTGCTCCCACTACCTTTCCCACTGCTCTCTCCATTTAGGTTTAATTTGGCAGTTTGTTTTCAAGCATGAAAATGGTTATCATCAAACTGAATTACTAGGTCATCCTTTCATCCACGGATCTCAGGAATAAACGGGGGGGTGGGGAGGACGACGACACGACATGGGGGCTCCCCCCTTTAGGCTTTCGCCACCACGACCCGTTCAGCTTTATAGAAAAGAAGCGTTTGGAAAAGAAGAGAAAGGATGAAAAGCTTGAATTTGTCTCCTATGTTTTCTGCTCACCTTCACGATCCTCCTCGGCAAAGGGGGGATTTTGGAGCTGGGGGGGGGGGCGCACAGTGAGGAAGGGAGAGAGCCCACAGATGCAAGTACCCCTCTGGCAATAATAAAAATTCATTCAAGTGGGCTATGTCTCCATCTTCCATGTACTGATTAGACTTAACAAGAGTGGAAACTTGTGTAGACCATATTTATGGTATTAACGAGCAGTTAAAAGATTTATCCTTCTTCTGATCAATATTGTTCGTGCACGGCCCCCACCCCCCCTCCCCGCCCCGGCCCTCCCCGAAGGCTGCAATGACAATCGCCTTCATACTTTTTCATCACCGATCGTGGTGGCAAAACCCTTTTGTAATTTTCATTAGCCCAGTAAACATGCAATTAACATGCAGCACTGTGGTTAACTTAATTCCTGTTTTAAGGCAAGGACAAGCAAGAAATGGAAGAGCGTTTGTTCCATTTGTCAAGTATGACACACTTCTTACCCTAACAGTTTCTTAAAATAAAAGCTCGGCTCCCCACCACCACGACCACCACCCCTCTTTCCAGAAACCCCCCACACTGATACACACACACACACAAAAAGGAGCAGGAATCCATTAGTTGGAGAGTATTCTCCTGCCAAAGGCGGTATAATGTATTCCAAATTTTCCCAAGCCCTCACTGTACCGGGGTCCCGTTCCCCCCCCCACCCCCCCGGGGAAGAGGGCTGACGAGCTGATATTTCTCGTGGGTGAAACACTTAGCCTCCTCCTAACCGTATTTTTTTTTTTTTTAAATAAAATAAAACTAAACGTGCTTCCCATGTCTAAAAGTTGCCATGTTTCTGAAGGGGGTGGGGAAAAATGTCTCCAAGGGTTTCAATTAGCAACAAATGATTATTGCAACGGATTTTTGGTAATGAAAAAATGTGGAGTACCTCTTTCGAGCTGGGATCTCAGGGGCAGTGAAAGAGAGAGAGAGGGGGAGAGGGAGAGAAGGAGAGAGAGAGAAAGAGATTGCTGATTAGCTCGGATTCTTTCCCAACTTGCTTTAGCGTGTGCTTGCGTTCCCTGCCGACCCTACACAGGACACTATATATTTTTTCCCCTTCGGTGCATGTGTTGATAGTTCAGCCTCTAGTTGTTTGCGGTTGGCTTTTTTTTTTTTTCTTTTCCTTTTTTTTTTTTCCTTTGCCGGGGAGGGGGGAGGTGGGAAAAAAAAAAAGGGGGGGGGGGGGGGGCTGAAATCGGTCGCATCCATCCTACCCCCACAGTCATTAAGTTAGGAGATTTCCCTCTCTTATTTTTTTTTTTTTCTCCCCAATTGGAAGGGTGGGTTGTGAATATTTTTTCTTTTCTTTTTTTTTTTTTTTTTTTTTTAAGTCTCGCCTTTCCAGCTCCAAACAAGGTGTAGCGAGACGCTCTTCCTTCTAAGGAATGAAATGAGAGACAAGGATCACTCAAAGACATCTCCTACCTTGGGCTTGGGGATTTTTTCTTAAAGGCGAGGCGCACATTCCTAAGCAGCTATGTACAAAGCCCCCCCTGAAATCTTGTCTGTGTAAAGTTAGAGTGTGTTCAGGATTTTTTTTTTCCTCTCTCCCAAGGCTGATCGCTAATAATACATCGAAAGCACTTCCCTTTAGGTTGTGGGAAATCTATTCCCTTCACCTTGCCTCCTTTTTTTCCCCCTGAAGGCTGTAACTTTACTTTTTTTTTTTCCTCTGTCTCTCTTTTTTTTTTTTTTTTTATCAGTTTGCACAATCGCTTAGATAAACACCAAGAAGGAGACTTCTCTTTAATTACCCAACGCACATCTTTCTGGGGGGCAAACAGCGGTCTGATTATTTTTTTTTTGTTTGTTTGTTTCACCTGCCAAACTAAAGGAGAGGTAGAAAAAGGAAGATGCAAGCGATTTGGGACCTTGAACAAGGCAAATATGGTTTTGGTATGTTTATTTATAGTTTTTTTTCTTCTTCTTTGACACTTTTTTCGGGCAATGTGTTGTGATTCTTGTGTTTCTCTTTTAAGGAAAACAAAAAATCCAAAAAAGCAAATGTTAGCTAACGTACGTCTTAAACGATCGTTTCTAAGGTTACGTGGGTTGCTCTAAGGAGGGGAAGAGGGGAGGGGGGGAGACCCAAGTATGTGTAATTGCAGCACCATCAGTTAGCACGTCCTTTAGCTAAATAAAGCAAGCAGCAAACAAACAAACAAGCCAGCAAACCCAACGACCGGAATCGGCTTCCAGGTCCGAGGGGAGGCGAAACGCCTCAAAGTCATTTCCAAAGCAGCGTCCAGGAGCAGAGCCCGGTCGCAGCCTCCCCTGCCTGGGCTCCAGGCTGCTGGGGGCAGCGGCGGACTGACCTGGTGGGGAGGGGGGGTGTGGGGGGGGACAAGTCTCTTAACTTAAGTGATAGGTATTAAACTGCACGGAATCGTGTCGCCGTGTGCAGCTGGCAGCATTTATTTTGGGGGGGGGGGGGGGGGGGGGGGGGGGGATGGGGGGGGAAGAGAAAAAGAAAAAAAAAAAAAAAAAAAGATTGGTGGTGAAGGTATAGCGCCGAGATCCCTTCTCCCCCTCCGGTCCCTTCTCTGGTTAAGCAAGTACAATGGAAAGAAGCTGGAATATACTCACCATCCGAAGGTGTGGTTGGCAGTTCGGCTGAGGCTTTAAGGCAATTATTTATCCTTTCTTTCTTTTTCTTTTCTTTTTTTTTTTTTTTTTTAAGTATTATTGCAAAAGACGTAGATCTGACTTTAAGCAGCAAAAGTGTTTTGCTCTGACAACAGCATGCTAGGCACGGTTCCTCGTTTAAAAAAAAAAAAAAAAATCACAAAACAGGATTCCCCCCCAACCCCCGCCATCCCTTACCACTATCCCTTAAAAATACCTATTCGGTGTAGCACTCGCAGAAACCCTGATGCAGAAATCTTATAGTCCGGTCTAGGAGTGCCCAAGCCAATTAATTTTAAATCCTTAGGAATTAATCAGATTAAAATGTACAGAAGTTTCATTCTCGTATGCATACGTGAGCCAAAAGTCGTTTCCCTTTAAGAGATCCTTTTCTTTTAAAGTTGAATTTTAGGCAGATAAGAGACTTACACTAGGGGGCAGCCAGATACTGTACTTGCTCCAATCTTAAGCAATTTTTTTTCCTCTCTCACAGCATATGCTCTGATTTAGCACTGTAAATTTTTCAGAGGACCCAACTCTGACAGCCCCTGGTGATTTTCAAAGTACCACAAGCCAGTGGTTAAAAATTGCATTGACTTGGAAGTTCAGAGGCACACAATAGGAGCCACTTTCCCTATTCATGGAACTTCAGTGTGGTGGAAGAGAAAAACACACACATACTACATTGAGGGAGAAGAGGAATTCATTGAATTCTGTTAGACGTAACTGCTTTCCACTGAGTTCAGAGCGAAACTCGGTATTTGTTCGATGCTGTATTCATATTGCGATTTAATCTAGAAAGAATTAGAGGACTGTTAGGCAGCTTTCTGCCAGGAAAGCAGCTCCCCCCTCCCTCCCCCCCCCCCCCCCCTTTTTTTTTTTAACCTAAAGATTTACACCGGCTCTATCCCCAACTCTATTTTAGCAAAATAAATCCTTCCACTCCCTCTCATTAAAATAAATTTACATCTGCAGTAAAATGGCAGGAGGGATGCATTTGTTTATTTGGAAAACCAATACGGTCTTACTTTTAAAACAGAGCATTTCTATTGTCATTAGGCTCGGAGAAGGACAGTTGAGAATCTCCCCCTTCTTTGCGAGGCGCTCAGGTTTCGAGTATTATTTAGCGAAATTAGCTGCAGTTCATTTTTGCATTCATCTGTTCTGCCTTAACCCACTCGCAGGGGTGTTTTCGAATAAATAGCAAAGCATCTAATGGTGCTAATAGATAGTTATATCGCTGCATCCCTCGAAGAGCAAACAGTTAATCTGGGGCATTCTTCATTAATGCTTGAGCAATCAGCATATACGGCGGCTTTTAAGCGTATATCAATGGCTTTTCATTTTTACGATCATACGTTCAAACTATTAATATTGTACGTCCTGTTAAAACCGCTTTCCCTTCTGATTTCTGCATTTGTTAAGACGGCATTAATGTTTTTACGTATGGCGAATTAATCCTATTTACTTTGTCAGATTCGAGACAGGAAAGGTTGGTGTTGGGTTGGTGTTGGTTGGGGTTTTGTTTTTGTTTGGGTTTTGTTTTTTTTTCCCCTCAGGAAATTCAACATCAGCAACAATCTGTGACTATTCTGCATTTTGAACCCCCACCTTCTCCCACCCTCTCCGAAAGGTGACCTCCTCGGCTCTGGGTTATTTGGAAATCATAAGGCAGCTCCCCACATTTTAACGGGGAAAGGTTCCTTTCCCTCCTTCCGTCTTTCCAGTCCCTCCTGGTCCCTGTTTTCGGGGATCCTGCACCGTCAGGATCAATGGGAATGCTGCAGCCTTGCCTTTGAAATTGAGCCGCAGAACATCTTCGTCCGTGGGGTCTTTAACACACCAGGTTTCTAAGCAGGACACTGTCAAGTCTGGGTGCTTTTTACAACTTTCCAATCATCTCAGCACCTGCGGCTTTAGCCACATATATTATTTCTGCGGCAGGAGGGAGGGGGGGGGGGGGGGGGAGTGCGTGCATGTGGCAACATGAAAAAGTGTGTGTGAGGAGGTGAGGGGCAATTAATCCTTTACAGAGTTGGGCACAGGTCTGTGTCCCCGCGTCCCTCCTTGGTGACCGGCTCGAACGCGAGAGTACACACACACGCGTGTGTTTGCGGAGGAGGAATTGTCCGGCCGGGCATTTATGGGTCTATTTTAACATGTTTTCTTTATTTATCTCTCCGTCCCTTCGCCTGGTCCAGTCTCTTTTGGCCATTTGCACCAGTAGATGAACTCCCAGTCCCCGTTCCACTCCCCGGTAGCCGTATTCAGCGGGAAATAACGCGGCTGCTCCCGCGTACTTAGGTCGGTTACCTATTTAGCGGTGCTCCCGCTATAGCACAGGGCTTGTGTTACCGTGTGACCCGAAAAGAAAAACCGCCCCAAAATTAAGTTAAAGGGGTCGAGAAGAGCGATGTAGGGGTGCCGTGGAGGTTGCCCGGGGAAAGCCGCGGATGTCACGCTCCGCGGAGCGGCGTGGAGGGGGTTTTTTCGGGTTATTTTTTTCCCCCACCGTCGCGCTGCGGGGACGGGGTGGACGGTGTCTTGTGTGGAGCCGCCGTCCCCTCGGCCGGGAAGAGCGGCGATGCCCCGTTACGCCGCCGCCGACGGGGCACGCTGTGCGATCGGCCGGTGCCGGAGCGCCGGGGACGCCGTGTGTGAGCGGGGCGGCGGCAGGTGCCGCCGGCCCCGGCC